>NW_028317925.1:1406964-1711785 GCF_062004578.1 Staurois parvus | reverse complement strand
GTGTGTGTGTGTGGTGGTTGGGGGGGTAATCATACTGTGTGTGTGTGCAGTCCCATACAATCTGAGAGAGAGAGAGAGAGAGAGAGGGGGGGGGGAGAGAGAGAGAAGAGAAAGAGAGATGGAAGACAGAGAGAGAGGGAAAAGAAAGAGAGAGAGGGAGGAGAGAGAGAGAGGGGGGGGGGAACAGAGAGGGAAGAGAGAGAGAGAATCATATATACATACACACACTTACTGAACTCTCTCGCTCTCTCCATATGTTTGTGTTGCCTAGGGCAGCACAAAATCTAAATACACCACTGACTGTGGGTACAGAATTGTGTATAATTTTTATACCTTGTATTGGTTGAACTGGATGAACTTGGATTTGGGTCTCTTTTCAACCAGACTGACTATATAACTATGTAAATTGGCTTCTGACAGAACCTGTGCAGTTAAAAGAAAAGTGTGGGAAATGAAAAAAAAAAACAAACATTCATACTCACCTAGATGGCTACTGCATCAATCCAATTCTGTAGCTGTCCCCTGACAGCTCTACACTGAGAACTGAGTAATCATAAATAGCTCAGTTATCATTTCCATTCTGCACACAGTCAGTCACCACTGTGTTCTCTGCCCTTCCAGCACTCAATGAAGTGCTAGGCTGTGGAGGGGGTGAGAGCTGCTGGCTCAGACACTTTGCAGTGCACAAGAGGCTGAGCCAGCTGCTAGGTCTTGGGCAGATCCCAACATTATTGTAGGGATCCCTATAGAGCCTGGATTTTAGCCTGCTGGCGACTGAATCTGGGTTACAGGAGTGCAGAACTAAGTACACTCCTCTGACCCACAGGAGACTCACAGGAGAGCTTTGGCCATACTTCTTTAATCACAGAGAGTATGCTGCAGGAGGAGGGCAGGAAGATAACTTCAAGGACTTTATGTATGTAACCAATTAAGAACAATCCCAGTGGAGGTACAACAGGGCAGGTGGATAAGAGCAGATATCTGACTTCCTTTCAGCAGCTAATGGAAGACACTTACAGTGGAGCTGGGAACAGCAGAGAAGGCAGGTGCACAGACCCAGGCCTAGATGCACAACGTAGGGGCAATCTGTTCTCTGCTCAGAAGCTAGCTGAGAGTGCCATTTTGGTTATGTAGGAATGAGTTTGAATTTTTTCCTTACCTGTAAGTGCACTGTCATTCCTGGACCAATGAGCTGTGAGAGAAGGGTCCCCTGCCCAGCAGCTGATGAACATAAAGGGACTGAGATGCTTGTGAAATCAATGGCCTAATATGGCCACCAAGTTCATAACAAACACAAGCACATTCCTAAGACACAAATGAATGGAATGTACACCCAAGCTGGGCCATTTGCTGGAAGTATTTCCAGACAGTAGAGGTAATTTTATTTTGTAATAAGACCCAGATTGAAAGCCATTTTGGAGAAGGCATTGAGCCATCTTAGTGAATTGAACAGCAGGCACACAGAAAGCGCATTAGAAATAAATGTATGGAATCTTTATAAATCAATGTTGTACAATGCAACATTCCACTTTCAGCTTTTATCTTCTGGCGTAGCTGCTCAGTTAGGCAACACGCATTTTCCAACTTGTATCCAGACACAAAGAAACAGTTCATGAGCTTGGTTTTTAGAATTTATTAGGGAATTTAACTTGGATAAGGTAAAGGGAATATGGGATGCCCAACTTGATTGAAGGATTGAGGATTGTTTCCTTCTCTAGCATGACTGCAAAAATTACAAACTTTTGACTGCATTCCAGCTGGAACCATGACAGTCTTGAGCAAAGTATGAATTTGGTGTCCCCTGAGTGGATTTTTTAGCAAAGCGACAACTTATGAGGCGCTCTGGTTCCCCTTTGTGAACAAAATACCAGCCCACCTGGCTACAGTATCTGATCCCAGACCAAGGGATTGGATAGTCAATAAACTGTCCCCTGATGACTTGCCAAAAACTTGCATCTAGCAGACTTCTCCCTTCTAAGCCCTTGGGGTGTAGAGATACTCTCACTGTCCTTGTCCTGTAACTGTGTATAGAACTGCTTTCAGTCCTTCCGCTGGGCTGGTTCTTTTCCAGGCTATGCAGGCTGTTCTTCCCCTGTGGACTGCAGGGTAATGGAGCTCCCTCCTTCAGCTTTCCTCTTTCCTCCAACTTCCAGCCTGGAGGCAGAACCCCCCTTCTCTGGGGCCCCCCTCCCAGGCTACACAGAAGCACTTCAACCATCCATCATCCACCTGACTTCCCTGATGGCCAGGCGCTGTCATATTTATGGACCAGTCTGCCACACTGCCAGGCCTCCTGCCTGGGATTGGCCAGACTCCCATAAATATGAAGATCAGCCACCCCTCTGTCCACTTACTGACTTCTAGAAGCTTCTCCAAGCTTCTAGAGCAGGGGGAGATACCAGAGGACTTACCTGTAGAGCCCTCCAGCTTAACCTGAAGTAACCCTCTCATTCACACCCAGGCTTCCAGCAAGCCTCTAACTACACTTAATAAACTATGTACACTAGAGGGCACTACATATAAATGGATAAGGGGAGGGACAGATGAATGTCCGGATGTCACCTTGTCTATTCACAGAAATGGATAATAGTGTTTGGAGACTCAGCTTGGGGCAGGATCAAGAGGGGGTTCATTGTAAAGGCAGGTGCTTCCCCTTCAGTTCTGCTTATTATTCAGCTGAACAGAGTGTTATTGATATTGATTTTGCTGTCTACATAGAGGAGACCTGCATGCAGTCTGGAAAGACTTGATTGTCTGAAATTTACCTGCTTGACGAGCTTACCTTTTAGTGGGACTTGGAATACTGTGTCCCGAAAGTAAGCATACTTGGACTTATATGTTAGGACTGTGTATTGCACTATGGGAAACTGCAACTGTCCTGGTTGAGCTGAATTAAGGCAATGCCTGTTGTTTCTGTTTGCTGACAAATAAAGCAGACTTTAGGTTTCCAGAACTGTATGACAAAAGTCTGCTTTCCCCTCTAATCTGGACAAGTGGAATGAGGTAAAATGCAACAAAGATTTTTAGAATCCCCAGCAGCTCCCCGGGATTAGTACACCAAGACTTAAATTAGACCCAGCATGTGACAAAACATTATTTCTCTTGCATTTCAACTGTAGATACAGCTAACCTTTAAAGGGAACGTATAATAGTTCTGATACACTGTTTTTGTAAGTTTATGTTTTTAATCTGACATTTTACATGTTTTTTCACAATCTGTACAACGTTTTGCTTTACAATTAGGTGCTTAATACATGGTGGCACATGTAATTCACATACCAGAAAATGCACAATTTACTTAAATGTAAGCATATGCTACTGTACATTATGTACGCATGAAATAAAATGTGTAATTTGCAGCAATTACTAAGCAGTAGATTGCTTTAACATGTTAGCCATGGATGAAAGCAAATAGTTTGTCATTTAATAGATACAATAGTGGATACAATATGTATATAGAGAACAAGAAAGAGTCCCATTAAGTTATTTCCACACATTATTATACCAGAATTGAATAGTGCTGCAGATCCTCAAATGTGGCATACCTTATAACACATGTAAAATGCCAATCAGGGGCTTCCCTAGGGTTGGTGTCACCCAGTGCCGGAACACTTGGTGACACCCCATCCGACGATCCCCGCAGGATGGATCAGATCTGTGGATTGAGCATAATGGATCGGAGTGCAATCCATTATCCTCCCCAATCCGCAGATCCGATCCATCCTGCGGGGATCGTCAGCTTGTTTTAAAATGTACCTTTTCGTGGAGCTTGTGGAGAGATCAGTTAAACCCATATAGGTTGCAAGCCGACAATCCCCACAGGATGGATCGGATCTGTGGATAGGGGAGGATAATGGATCGGACTCTGTTTCTTTATGCTCAATCCGTAAATCCGATCCATCCTGTGGGGATCGTCGGCTTGCAACCTATACGGGGACTCTGATCCATTATGCTCAATCCGCAGATCCGATCCATCCTCGGCTTGCTTTAAAACTTACCTTTTTGTAGAGCAGGTCTGGTGTCACCCCGTGCAATAGGTGTCACCCGGGGCAGCACGCACCCCCGCACTTGCCTAGGGACGCTTCTGATGCCAATAGTGACTCTAGGTTGATGTTATGGGTCATACTTCATGCTTTGGGATGTAGGCAACTATTTGGAGGCTTCAGGTGGAGATATACCCATTGGGTCATACTTCATGCCAATGAATAAATCTACACCAATTCACAGCTGAAAAGAAAAAAAGTGTTTTTGTCTGTATTTTGAAGGTGGCCATAAGAAAAAATATTTCAGAATTACAAAGATACTGTATGTCAATATTTCTAAACCATATGACCTTATGGACACTATGTCCTTAGTGCAGTTGTCACATGAACAGCACAGCAACCTAGGTGCTTTGTAGATGGATGGCCAGAACCTGATGTGGATTCAGCAGCACTAGTGATTGACAACAGGAGCTGGGTGGATCCATGGGTAGTAGACAGCCTGCTATTGGCTATAAACTTTTCCCACTGCCTGCTGTCAATAACAAGGAGAGAGAGGCCTAATGGGGAACTAGTCCTCAGCCCCCACATCAGGTTCCACCCATTGTCATCATCACTGGTTGCTAGGAGTTATTGGCTGTGAAGCTGACACGGTCCTTGACAAATTGTGACTGGTGGGGAGGTAGAAGCAGTGGCATACAGGCCGCTCTACTACACAAAATACAGAGAAAGACACTCTGCCTATGTCTGTAAGACATGTTAGAGTTAGTCTTAATTTCCTCCAGTTTTGATATCTATGAATTGGAAGTAATTATTTGTTAATTTATTGCTGCCATAGTGCCACTTTGTAAAAGTAGAACTATTAAGAACTACCTGATTCTGCCACACTGACACACTATACAACACTGACAGGAGGATTCCGCCATTTTACTTTCTTTGCTTTTTTTTAAGAATTACATAGTCATTTAGATATTTGATGGTGGCTAACCATTTTTCATTTCCATGTAAGATTGTGTTAAGCCTTCATGCCTTCTTTGGCAGAGTACTTAACCTTTATGTCACATAATTCCATGAGTGACATCTGGCTCATTAAATTTGCCAGAGTGCGCATTGTGTGAGTTGCCTACAGGCATGTAAAAGCACTTCTTTTATTATGAAAAAGAGGAAACACTGTAATGGGCTGTAAATGATAACACTGAACTAAAAATGTAGATTGAAAAAATACTATAAAAGCAATATACTATAGACAAAATGTCCCACATGGAGTATCTAATTGTGTATTTATTTTCTATACTGTAGATGGGACTGCATAAAAATGTTCTGTATTTGTTTCTTGATTAACTGTTCAGTATACAGTCACTTACCATTATCTTTGCACAAGCATACTGTAAATCATGACAGCATTTCCCATCATAACAAACCTCATCAGACAGAAAAAATGCATTTATGGTCAAGATCAATGCACACAGAAAAGTATGGTTCTATCCTCTACTGCAATGGAACGTCTATGCAGGACCTTCGACAAGCACAGCAGCCATATATAGAAAATTTACAATATTCTAACCTCTGTCTCCACCAAGTTGTTATGTATGGATAAATGGGAATATGATATCGGAGAGGACTTAGCAGTAGATGATTGGTATAACTTGGCATCATATGCATCTAAAAAAATGTATCAACACTTCTTTGATAGAAACAAATTATAAAGTTCTCTTAAGATGGTATATGGTTCCAGTGAGAATAGCATCCTGTGTCCCCGGAACCACCCAATTGTGCTTCCGTAATTGAGGTCAAGATAGCACAATGCACCATACCTGGTGGACTTGTCCCAAAGTCAGGAGATTTTGGATCCGCACCTACAATTTTATTTACTCCCTCACACAAGTAAGTCTTCCTAAATCGCCATTACAAGCTTTACCTGGGCATCCAGTGGAGGGGGTACCGGAACACAAAAGGAGTATCATTACATTCAGTTCAGTTTTGGGCACCAATTCACAAAAAGAACATTGAGGAACTGGAGAAAGTACAGAGAAGAGCAACCAAACTGATAAGAGGCATGGAGGAGCTCAGCTATGAGGAAAGATTAGAAGAATAGAATTTATTCTCTCTTGAGAAGAGCAGATTAAGGGGGGATATGATCAGCATGTATACATACATCATTGGTTCATATATGAACAAGGTGTAGAGTTATTCACCTTGAGTTCATCACAGAGGACAAGGGGGAACTCTTTATGTCTGGAGGAAAAGAAATGTAATCTCCAAATATGGAAAGGTTTCTTCGCAGTAAGAGCTGTGAAAATGTGGAATAGACTCCCTCAAGAGTTGGTTCTGGCCAGCTCAGTGGAATACTTTAAAAAAGGCATGGATTCTTTTTTGGATACACATAATATAACTGGTTACTAACATTTATAGGTAAAGTTGATCCAGGGAATATCCGATTTGCTTCTCACGGGATCAGGACGGAAATGTTTCCCTTGCAGGAGCAAATTGGATCTTGCTTTGCTGGGTTTTTTCCCTTCCTCTGGATCAACTGTGGGTATAGGATTATAACTTTTTTTTTATGGTTGAACTGGATGGACTTTTGTCTCTTTTCAGCCAGACTAACTATGTAACTATGTAACATTCATGTTTGCAGCAACTAGGATCTCCATTGCTAGATCCTGGAATTCGCCTGAAATTGTCTTGGATCATGGTTAATGAATGGCTCTCAGCAATCTTGACAGACAAACTTGATTTCTTTGAAAAAATTGGGGACCCCTGTATCAAGTATCTCTCAGATGCCTAATATGATACAACTGTGTCTGTAACTTCTCTCTGGATTGGGTGGACCTCTGCCCTTTTTCTTCTTCTTCTACAACTCTTTCCTCTTCCTATTTCCTATTCTGTTAAGGTTCTGATGAGGCCCTTAGGCCCTAGTTAAAATCGCATAGGATTCCATTTTAAGTGGGCTTTCCGGGAGAGGAGACTGAACATGGCGCTGGGAGGGTGCTCAATGTGAGAGCTCCCGAACAGCAAGGCTCTTGTGACCCGCCATAACTGTGCCCAGGTGTGAGAGATCTGGCTTTCTGATGTGACCCGGCCTGGGGTGTCTTGCCAGGGTGTGCTGCCCCCCTGTCTTTTGGCCCATGTTGGTGGTGGAGGTGGTGCGGAGGACAACGGGGTGTGAGGTCCCGGCTGGAGAAGAGATGGACTCTCAGGTGTGGAGCGGCGGACACCGGATGGCCATGTGACCACCGCGGAGGAGACATGAGTGCTGGGAAGATCAAGCACTGGCCGGGCAGGAGCAGAGGAGAGACGGACCAGCTCATCCAATTCGCGATTGCCCAGGACTTGGTGACTCCCACGGAGGGTGACTCCCCCAACAGAGAACGTCATAGACGGAACCTTTGCACTCAGGAGTGTCTTGAAAATCCCTGAGTGAGGAGAAAGGAGGTTAGTAGCCAGGCTCAGTATGTAACCGGAGGAAGGTGAAGGTGTGGAGACACATGATGATCTACAAAGATGGTGAGTCAAATGTTTGAATGGACTAATGGACTAATATTGTTTTCAGAACATTAGGGGGATCACCCAGTGGGCTAAAAAGCGGAGATATAAGAGAGTGGAAGGATACAGAGACTCCCAGGGAGTAAACTGGTGATGGGGTAAATGGGAAAAATTAAAGGACACTATCTCTGGTGAGCCATAACCCCAATTTTCTCTGAATATATTTTCTCCAAATTTTTTCCATGAATTTTGTCCGAATAAATAACCCCCTGTCTCGAAATTACAAAAATTAAGAAAAATAAATTATTATCATGAAGAGTAAAACTGCGAAAGGGGGAGGGCCTAGAACATCTCAAACAAGTACAATCAAAATATATATGCGATCACAAGTGGAAAGACAGGAGCTGGAAAACATTAGCGGGGATCACTCCAGATTGTCTGTGGGAGTACCTAGTATGTGCTAAAGTGGAGAAACTAAAGATATAGAAAAGGAGTTGGCTACAGGAAATGTTGAAGAACAAGAAAAGTCTCTACAAATGCCCACAAAATCTGAAATAGCAGATATGTTTCTGAGATTGGAACGGTCGATAAAACAAGAGATGGCGGTAATACACAAGGATCTGGGACAAGTTTTGTCATGAGTAGAAGAAACAGAGGGAACATTGAATAAATATGCCCAAATAATAATAAATCTAGAAAACAGATGGAGGAGATGAGGAAGGAACATCGGAGTCTACTATATCAATTGGAAGATCAAGAGAACAGAGATAGGAGTAATTTAAGGATACGGGGCTTACCCGAGACCTCACAAGGAGAAGATTTGATGGAGAAAATGAAGAAATGTTCAATACAATAATAGGTAGATCAGTATCGGAGCACTTGAAGATCCATAGAGTACATAGAATAGGAAGACTCCAAGGAAATGTGAGTGAAAATCCTAGGGACTTGATTAGGCGATTCCATCGCTATAAAGATCGATTTATGGAAGAAGATAAGAGGGATACCAGCAATAAAATATAAAGATGCAAGTTTACAGATTTATGCTGATATAGCAGAGGAAACATTGACCAGAAGGAGAATGTTGAAACCATTACTGGAACAGATGAGAAAACAAAACATACAATAGAGCTGGGGAATTCCAGCATGTCTAATTGGCTCGAGAGATGGTCGCTCTGCAAGATTGAAGTTCCTATAAGATCTAAAAGACTTTTGTGACAGACTAGATTTACAGAAAATAGACATCCCAGGGTGGGAAGAGGGGGTAAAAGAGAATACGGGAATAGAAAATGAGAGTTGGCAGTCAGTCCTCAAAAGGAGAGCACATCCGAAATAAAATGGGAGGGGGAGAGGAGGAAAGGGGGGGGGGATTTTGGAGGTCGTGAGAGGACCTCCCTTGTATTTTTTTTTCTTCTCCCATTCCCTTTCCTTCCGCCCCTTCCTTTTTTCCTAAGTAGGATGAGAATTTTTAGAGAAGCGGCAGGAAACAGGGGGCCACATATACATCTAGACACACGGCCTAGAGGCTAGGAGCGCAGTCAGTTTGGGCGTATGTGGTCAGAGCTCCACCGTAGTCTGGAATCAACGGTGGGAGTAGGACCCCACAAATGATTCAAAGGCAAGACAAGAGCCTATGGGTCATGAGGGGGGAGGTGGGGTGGGTGGAAAGGAGGGGAGATAAGAATTGTGGGAAGGGTATCCTCGTATTCTTCTGGATGGACAATTATACTCTCGTTGAGACAAATTTAGGTGGGTAATACAAGAAAAAAATATGGAAAATAGAGGGGGTTGACTTTATGATCTATAATGTTAAGGGACTGAATACCCCTGGGAAGGAAGATTCTCAGAGAATTACATCAGAAATCTATTGCAGTAGTGTTCCTACAGGAGACCCATCTATTACAGGGAACACATAGTTAGTCTTCCTGCAAAAAAGACAAAAGTCCATCCAGTTCAACCATAAAAGAAAAGAAAAGAAAAAAATTATAATCCTACTTACAGAGTTGATCCAGCAAAGCATGATCTAATTTGCTCCTGCAGGGGAAAAAGTAAAGTTATACTCTAAATACTACCCAACCTGGTATTATGCAGACTCACTAACTAAGCGTGCTAAAGGGGTAGCAATTGGTATAGCTAAAAAATTAAGATTTAAGTTGGAGGATCCAGAAGGTTGTTTTCTGTTCCTGAGGGGGAGGTTGCAGGAAATAAAACGTACAATGGTAAATATATATTATCATTTTGTATTGTTATATACGTATTTTTGATTGGGCATATAATGCAATAGGGAAAAGTTGGGTTAATATAGAAAATACATTAAGTGAGACACAATTAGATAGGATTGTTTGGTTGCCACATCAGTATCGTAAGTTTGCAGAAAGCACGAGCCATTATACACGAAATGTAATTAAAGTTTGGGAGGTAATTCATAAGCAAATGGGATGGGAATTTAATTTAATGTTAATACCATTGACTGGAACAGATTTCTTTCTACCTGGGAGGGAAAATATTTCCAGCAAATGGATAAGGAAAGGGAACACACAGTTAAAAGACATAGTGGAGAAAGGAGAAATATGTTCCTTTCAGGAGCTAAAAAATAAAAAGGAGGTGTTTTTTAGGCTAGATGAGTGGCGATACTTTCAATTAAGACACTTTGTTGCTCCCAAAACCATTAAGGACAATTGAGAATTTAAACCCATTCGAACAACTGCTTAGTTCAAGTAAGATACGGAAACATGGTACTTCCCATATTTATAAAATTCCTACTGCATTAGCAGGATCTATTTCCCCACCTTATATGGCAAAATGGGAAAGGGAGCTTAAAATATCATTCAACGAGCAACAACAACAAAAAATGTATACGTTAATGCACGGGGCTATAGAGATGAGGGTGGTGGAAATTAATTATACATGTTTAACTAGGTGGTACAATACACTGAGTGTGGCGTGCATGCAATCTCCAGAGAAATCACCTTTGTGTTGGAGTTCGGGATTGGGTGGGTGGGTTTTGGGTGAAATAGGAAAAGAAAAATGTTTCTTTGTTTGTTATCATGAGTATTGTGATAATTGCTTTTTGTAATATTTAAATATTGAAACTAATAAATATTATTATTTAAATTTAAAAAAAAAAGGATTCCATTTTAGACCCCCCTGTTTTTTCTTTTGTAATGAGGTGATTTTGGGTCTAAACTTGTATATCCTCACAGTTTAAGGATTACAATTTTTGGACTATGTACAGTATATAGTGAATAATTATTGCTGTTAATCTGTTACCTTTGTTTGACTAATTTGTTGCTGTACACTTCCAAATGCCATACATGAAGCATATTTATTTTTGCAAGTGCAATTATCGAATTTTATTGTTACATTTCTATTGAAAAACTAATAAACATAATGGAAAAGAAAAGTTTGGTTCTGTCTTTAACAATTCCGAAGGATGGGGCATGGTGAGTAGTAGTAATAAAATGTGCATTCAATTCCCTGTCCACTTAGAGCCCAGTTTATAGCCAAATGTCTTTTGTCCACCTTCTATTTCCATTCTGGGTTAGCTAACCTTGTTTCCCTCAGTAACACACCTCTTGTATTAGAGTGACTCCAATCAGCATGAAGAAGCACAGGGGGGGGGGCACCTTTGAACATCAACATTGTTAATCTGGGGGAGGGGTTTGATAGATGTACTAGCAGATTTATATACACTAACAAATTGAAGATTAACTTCAGCTAACGCTTTATAAGCAGTTACAGCAAACAGTTTGTTTTCTTCTAGGTTTGAGTTTTTACAGAAATAAATACAAGCTTACTATTGACCCCTGCCAGTGGTTTGTCTCATTCCTCTAACTGCTACATCTGACAGAGAATTTTGAAATGCAAATGACCTACTGCCTAAATCACCAGGTAAAAATAAAAGAGAGAAAAAGAGAAAAAAACTAATTCAGCCATCACATTTAAGAACTGGTAATAAATGTTGTATCGCCTTAAAATCAGTAGGACAAATTGCCACTATATTTTGCTAGCATTTTGGTTCTTGGTGTACTGTTCCAGTCTATTGTAATAAGCAGGTCCTACTTGCTTCAGATCTGGCCATATGGCTGAAGCTAGTAATAAGGTCTTATGACCATTGAGAGCTCTAACGTTATCATTTACCAGCTATTGTTATGGTCATATTTCCTCATAGTCAGGTCTTGTACTCATAGGGGTCAGCTTTCCATGCAGCAAAGAATTTATGTAAGCTTCAAGCAGCTTTCATGAACCTTTTGGGCTTTGCACATATGGACTTACAGGTATGTAAAAAAATACATTTACAAAGTATTTCCAACGTTTTAAAATAATGCCTAACTTTGGTTAAGCTTTTAAAACCCCTTCAACCTCTTAGGACATACCTGTACATCCTTGGGTTGAAGTGGCTGCAGCCATGATCCTGGTACCAACATTTTCAGACAGTGATGGGCTTTTATGTAGAACTGATCCGAGCGGCTCTACAGCCACATGATCACCTCTACAGGAAGTGGAAGGCGCCCGTCCCCCCGTCACCCACCAGGGAGCCTGAAACAACCGCCGCTTGATGTGCTGAGGGAAGGAAGGTACCCACCTCCCACCTGTGATGAAAATAACCAGAAGTAGAAGGATGTCATTACTTCATCACTTCTAGCTTCGGTTTCTTGTTTACAAGCTGTTACTAGCTTATAAAGCATCTGATCCGACCGATCTTGTCTAAAAACTTTTAAATAAAGTAAATAATCGAATTAAAAAAATGTAAGTTCCCCCATGCTCAAGTGCAAATGTGAACGCATACGTAGGTCAGGCATGCATATGTAAATGGTGATCGCACCACTAATATGAGCTATGGCCATGAACTTGCGAGTGAGTGCAATCATTATAGTACCAGACCTCCTGCGTACCTCCTGTAAAGCATAGGAATGTACAATTTATACACAATTCACACAGTGGCTTTTAGGTAGCATAATGACATCATGCACCTTTCTAAGTGGAGACAGGCACATGACATCATCACGCTACCCAAAAGGCGCTGTGTGAATCAGTGTGGAGGATATACCAGAACATGTGCCTGGTCGCTGCATGATCTGGTCTTAAAACTATATGCCACTTTTTTATGTGGGTACAATATTGCTATAAGAAAAGTGCATTATTGACCTAAGGAGGGAAGCATCTTGCAGCTGCGTTGGGGAACCCTGGATTAATGGAAAGGTGTTATACATCTGGTGTGCTTAAGACCTCTTATAACATGGAGGTCTTTGGAGGGATGACCGCATTTGTTTGTCTGTGTGGAGACACATAGTGCATCTAGCAGAAGAAGTGTCCTTGGGTGGCACTTCTATGTGTACTGGTCAGGGGCGGACTGACAACTCATGGGGCCCCCGGGCAATAGGGGATCATGGGGCTCCTGTGTCCTTGCCCAAACTCAAAAAAGCCTATGAAAAAGGTACCAGGGGCATCTCATGGGGCCCCCTACTGACCCCAGGCCCTCCGGCAGTGCCCAAGTTTCCAAATGGTCAGTCCGCCCCTGGTAATGGGTCAAGATACTGTGAAGATCACTATTACAGGACTTTTTATTATTCATTCATTATTTATGAACTTATTATGGTACACTGTTTGCTGAAGTTTGTTACATGATTTCATGCTTTTGATAGTCTCACTTATGCACTGAAACTTTTTTTATTTTTTGTGATTCTTTGGGAAGGAATCGAAGTGTTCAGCTGCTTAGTATATTTATAGGGGGTTTTTCACTGCATGATCCCTTTGCTTTTTATATTGTGACATTTCTTTCAAAGCAGCCACAACATGACTAGTAAAGCCTTTGTCCTGTCAGGGGTCAGAAGCCCTTAAAGCTGGGATCCTGCCTTAGGATACTTGGCAACCTCCCTCTGTCATTCTCTAATGTTGCTGTAAATGTATAAAAGCATATATGGAATGATCACTAGGCAGCTATCTGCTAACAGCTAACATCTGGAAAGACTGTAGAAAGAAGTCTTTCCATCCTGGCTCAGCAGACAGAGGCATGTGAATTCTCTTAGGAAGGCACCCATTCTGAGGGAAAGGGGTCAAGAAGACTTCCTATGGGGGCACTCATGCATGCATTCATAGACACAGACAGCATGGCTTGATCCTGCCCCCTGATCGCTCATCACAAGATTTGATTGATAGCAGCAGGAGCCAATGGCTCCCACTTCTATCAATCTTCCCTGTGAAGAAGGAGAGAGAGGAGAGGGCTGCTGCTTTAGGGCACAGCACTGTACTAAAATTAGTCTCAGGTTAGTATAAGTGGGGGCTAGGGGGATCCTGTTGCACTGAAGCAATGTTAACCTTAATACAAAAAATGCACTAAAGTGAAAAAAAACTTCAGCCTTTCGAATATGGACTAATCAGTTTGTTAGCAACTCATACTGGCCCCAAAGAAGCAGTTATTCCTGTAGTAGGTGCTGCCATATTGCTTCCCACACAGCATAGAGAAGATGAAGTCAGGCTATTAAATGAAGACACTTTTGCTCTTCCTGTGACAGTAACAATTAGCTCTGGAGATGAGATGGAGATAGATATAAAGATGACACTTTGTTACAAAGTCAGAATTTGCATAACAGTAACAGTGATATTTAGTCTGCTAGGGTTGCACATATTACTCAAAGAAAGAGTGCAGCTGAAGCAGCTGATTATGAAGGGCACCTCTATGTTTACATGCTTCAGTTAAGAAAAGGTTGACTTTAAGTTGTTAGCATTTATTGAATAAGTTCCTCACTAGATTGTCAGCTTTTCAGCCAAATAACAAAATTGAACACATAGAACGTATAACAGTTCTCTCAAACAACTGTGATTCAAAAAAAAGAACTAGCAGAAAACAAATTAAAAAACAACTACTAAGTTTAAATAGATTGTTAGTCAATTTCTTAAGGGAATAATTATTTTTTTTAGGTTTTTACCTACCGCAACATGGGTTCTCAGCTTCTCTAGATAGGAGAAAATAGATCATGGGCTGGAATAGTTTGTTCCTAAACAATCTAGTACAATTTTGGTAAAGTGAAGCTAAAGTTGAAAAAAATTGTGAACAGGCAGACTCTTTGTTGCAGATGAGACATGCAATGGGGTTGATTGACTAAAACTGGAGAGTGAAAAATCTGGTTCAGCTCTGCATAGAAACCAATCAGCTTCCAAGTTTTTTGTCACAGCTTAATTGAACAAGCTGATGTTAGAAGCTGATTGGCTACCATGCACAGCTGCACCAGATTTTGCACTCTCTAGTTTTAATAAATAAACCCCAATGTCTCTTCTGCAATAAAATACATGTACCTGCTTGTTTGTAGTCCCCTGTAGAAAATACACTGAGCTGCAACTGCTGGGATGACTGCGCTCCTGAGCGTGCGTGGGAATTAAGTCATCTTGCTCAGATCAATCAAGATGGCCAAAGACAGACACCTGGCAGAAGATGGGGAGAAAATGCCGGCACTGGAGAAGGACCTTGTGGGTATTAAACCATTGAAATTAAGGTAAGTATTTTTGCCTTACGTTCTGCTTTTCAAGCCTTAACTCTGCAATAGATTGTCTCTGGCAAGTATCAAGCTTGCTATGCTTCCCTAACCTGACATACCGACAAGATCCATGCTATTATGAGACGCTTTATGAGTACCTTTATCATCCTTTCTCAGCACAAACCACATAAAATAACTACTATCACCATATTGCAGGGGTTTTTTTTATGGGAGGAGTACCCATTCACCATACTTATGTTGATTATTCAGTATCTGAGTCTAGCAAACACCCAAATTCAAAATAAACTCTGAAGTACCAAATTGATGTTACTTATAGGCTAGCTCCAAGCTTCAGCCATCTCACCCCTATAAATGTTCATGCTCAGTGGGTTCCTCAGAGATGCAGGGAGTGGTGATGAAGTAATGATGTCAACACCGCTCTCTGCATTAATAAACAGTGAATGAAGCATACTGTGGTGATACTTGAGCCCACAACACCCTGAATTCATAATAATGTTCTTATTCGCCCACGTTGAGTGATGCTGAGTGTTATTCAACCTGGAAGGATAAAGATATCTTGTGGTAGAATAGAATGGCTATGGGGAACAGCTTGGGTTGGAGGTGGGCACCGTAACCTGTACTGTTTTGCTATTTTTTAGTACAGGTGGGGATACAGCTATTATATAAAATGTTATATTGCTTTAGCCACTAAGTATTGAAGGCATTATGGAGAATCACCTTAATGAATATTTACTTTAATGTTAAGTTCATTGGTGTAATTGTTCACATTTACCCAACCTTATCCCTGTAGATCTTACCCCCCTATTCTCACTATAGCTGGTGGTATTACGGTGAGCTGGTGCAGTGGTGCTTGCAGGCTCTTCTCTTAGCTGTGGAATGCTGAATGACTTGGCTGAAAACTATCTATAGTTTATAATTTATAATTCTGTATATAGGACTACAGCCTATTGTAAAATGACAACTTTATGGAAACCAGAAAATTAATTTGGTGCAAAAAATATTCAAATGAAAACGGGGAGCAGATTTTTTTTCCATTAAAAGAATGTTATTTATTTGTTATTCTAGGTATTTGGTTTGTAAAACTCCCAATAAATTTATCAAGGTATGCTGCATCAAAAGGAGCAGAAGGACATTTTATGTGATTACATGCAGTTGGGGTCACCTTTGGACCACCACATTAAAGATACAGGTATTGAATGCATCCATATACAGGAATGATAATTACAAGGCTAAAATTGATCAAATGCATAGATAATCAATCAAGAACAAAAAAGCAACACTTGTAGAGAGACAAATGCCCTCAAGCAATTTCCTGGAACCAGTCCTTCAAGTTAAAGTCTGTTGACAACTTTTCACTGTAAATCAGCTAATGTAAAAAGAAAGTACTGTATAATTGGATGACAATCTCCTTACTAAAAAGACCCTACAACTATTCCTTACCCAAGCAGGTCCCTCCCTTCCAGACTTTCACTTATACAATTGGTCAGCAGTCTCAATCACCATACAGTAGTGGTTATATCAGCTGAGAGACAACCCAGCATTCACTCTGGAGGCAGCACTCGTGGGATCTTATGCCACTTTTAGTAATTTTGTTTTCTGTGGTCCTAATGCCCACATTTCACTCATTTGTCTGATGAGAACCACTGTCTTAGTTTGGAATCAGGTGAGTGCACGATACCATACTTTTCCCCATTTGCAGGCTTTGCATGATCCAGGAATTTGGGATACCCGTGATGTTGTAGCATTGAAACACATTATGTCCGAGGGCAGGTTGAAGAGTTTTGCTGAGCATAAGATGTAATATAATCTTCCCAACTGGATGCTGTTTAGATATCTGCAACTTAGACATGCAGTGCAATCACAGTTTCCTGCCCCCATCACCCTCCCCCTGCTGGAGAGGTTATTCACTTAAAGTGTGATGGGGAAACTCTTGTCCTCCAGTTGTCTCAGACTTTCCTCCACACATTCAGTCAAAAATGACCAGACTTTGTCAAAGGCTAGTTTATACAAATAAAATTTGTCCAAAGGGTGTACTATACCCCTCACCATCTAGTTGCCATTTATCCTCCAGTTAGTCCCTTATATACTAGATGTTTGCTTACTTTTTCATATGGTTTGGACCTGCCAAAAAATTCTTCCCTTTTAGGAAGCTGTACTTAGGGTTAGATCAGAGGTAACATTAATAACCTCAAGTTTGGATCCAAAGGTATTGATCCTGGATGTCCTGGAATATGTAGAAATGAGCAGCTATGTGAAATTGTCTTTTGCTCTACCTTTTATGCTTTTCAGGAAATTCTTATAAAATGGAAGCTTCCACTGTTTCCTACTGTATATTCCTGTGATCTGCTATCAACAATGTTTGCCCCTTTATAATTTAACATATGAAAGTTGTCATTTCTCCAACAAAATTTGATCAACTTGGATTGACTCATAGGGTGTGAATAACGCTGTGCTTGACTGAGCCCTTTTCCCATTTTATCTTCCTTTGGTGCCTTCTCCCTGAGTTCCTACCCACCCCCTCCTCATTCCTTCCCCTCCTACTTCTTCCCTTCTCCCTTTCCTTGTCCCTTTCCCTTTTTCTCCCCCCTTCCCCTCCTTCCTCTCATAAGGATCGTTCTTCCCTTCTCTAACTCAGGGATTGATGTGTTATTGCCTTACTATTTGTTTCTATCTGTTTTTGTATGGTCTACAGATGATCCATAGACATGAGTTGCCACTTAATACATTATTGTGCATAATTTTGGTTAACCTTGTGTTGCTGATCCGTTAGAATCTAAATTGTATGGTCTGTCAACCCCTTAGGTTGTTGTAAAAGCATAATGTAAGCTGCACCTTTTCTGAACATGCTGCAATATTTTTAATAAACTTGTAGATTTGTTAAAAGAAAGTGCCCAGCCGCCAGTCAGAAATAAAGCTACAGTTTTAAAATAAAATGTTGGTTCAGAAATAATAGTGCCTGGCCTTCAGAGTAATAAGACAGATGGTGCTCTAAATAAGAAATAAAGATGAGGGTTGTCCTGTACTTAAAACAACAATGCCAAGATTGCTGATCTATATTTTAATAAATAGACAACCGTAAAATAGAAGAAGAAAATTTCAATTCCACTTTATACAGTGTCCAGCTAACTGCTGGTCTATATTTTAATAAAGAGACAGCCATAAAGTAGAATAAGAAAATCTCAATTCCACTTTATACAGTGTCCAGCTAACTGCTGGTCTATATTTTAATAAAGAGACAACCATAATGTAGAATAAGAAAATCTCAATTCTACTTTATACAGTGTCCAGCATTCACTTCTGACTAAAATGCATATTCAGGTACAATAAAGATAAAAAAAGTTCCCAGCACAGTGTAGCCTGCTACATCCACTCATAAAGATGAGTCCTCAGAGATGGGGATATGTGAAAACTGTCATAGCTCTGGTGTAGATAACTCCTGAAGGAATCCCCAAATTTACTGGCCTAACTTAAAAGCAGAGCCCTGTGAAAACTAGACAAAGACAGGTTGTCACTAATGATCACAGGACTGTCACAGAGAGAACACCAGTAAACCTAATAAACTTGGAAAACCTGTATTCATCAGCTAGCTAGACAGACTCTTAGGATGTCCAATTACTAGTCTGAATCTGCTAGTAGTTGTTCATGGTAGAACAAAAATCTTCCAATTCAATATACTCATTGGCCACTTATTAGATACACCTGCTCAATTGCTTGGTAACAGAAATTTCTAATCAGCCAATCGCATGGCAGTAACTCAATGCATTTAGGCATCTAGACATGGTGAAGATGACTTGCTGAAGTTCAAACCGAGTATCAGAATGGGGAATAAAGGGGATTTAACTGACTTTGAATGTGACATGGTTGTTTGTGCCAGACAGACTAGTCTGAGTATTTCAGAAACTGCTGATCTATTGGGATTTTCACACACAACCATCTCTAGGGTTTACAGAGAATGATCCGAAAAAGAAAAAATATCCAGTGAGTGGCAGTTGTGTGGATGAAAAAGCCTTGTTGATGTCATAGGAGAATGGGCAGACTGGTTCGAGATTATAGAAAGGCAACAGTAGGGTCAGAATTTGACGTAAACAACATGAAAGCATGGATCCATCCTGCCTTGTATCAACAGGTCAGGCTGGAGGTGGTGTAATGGTATGGGGGATATTTTCTTGGCACTAGCAGGGTGTACCTAATAAAGTGGCTGGTGAGTGTAGATATTGCAGGAGGTAAGGAAACAACCATTCTCCTAAGAACACTAAGTGAAATTTAGCAGGTGTGAGGTAGGAGGGGGTGTAGCCTCAAGGGGTCTGGCCTTCAGTTTTCCATGTGTCTGGTGCCCATTTCTCCTGTAGGCAGTAGTAAAACCTTAGGTTGTTTCGTTATCACCAATCTGTGTCCCTCAATGAATGATGGAGCTGAGGTGGCATACAGTTTATACAGTGCTCACAGCTGCTGAACTATTTGGTGAAGTAAATAGGCAATTTGGACCAGCTTGGTACAAATGAACTATTTAAAATTCTCTAAAACATATAGATCAGCTTTAGCTGTTTAAGCATCTGCTCACTTCCTTGTAAAATGTCAACAGACGGGGTTTACAGGCGTGGCCCTTCAAAAATCCATGTTGCTTATTACTTATAATACTGTTTTCTCTGAAAAATTATTTTGTAGAGTCCCTTAGCATTCCCTCAAATCCTTGCAAACTATTGATATTAGGATGGCTGGTTTGTAGTTTCCTGGTAAAATTCTAGACCCTTCTCTGAATATTGGTAGTAAATTTGCTCTATGCCAATCAGTTGGTAGCATGCAAGTCAACAAAGTACCTTTATTAGGAATAGTGGCATTGCTATCATCAGGCTAAGCCTCCTTAGGACTCATGGGTGTCAGCTATCAGATCCTAGCAATTCATTTACATTTATCTTTTTTAGTCTGTTTTGAACCCCTACTTCTGACAGCCACAAGAGCATTTCCTATGTATATGTATTAGCATTCTATTGCATCTATTACACCCACCTTTAAACTGAAAAAAATTGATCTAAAATGGTTGTAAACCCTTACATATACCCAGTAAAGTGACTAGCCCTAAGTGATACACAGAGATGAAACAAATCCTCCTACATAAGTTGTACTTGTTTATCTTTAGCCATCTGTCCAGTACATCCATTCAAAGTGCAGAATTTACACAGGATCTTTCAGCTCTGAAAAGCAGGGGACAGGGAGCTGAAGTTACACTTAGTGAGGAAAGCTCTGAAAGTTGATTGGACACTCACCCCTTCACACAGCACACAGGAACAGAGCTGCGGTTGTCAATCACAGGCTGTGCCCTCCCCTGTCACCTTTTTTTCTCTTGGTGTTAGGAAAACTCATCCGAAGTGACGCATGCTGATAGCAGAGGAACCAGGCAGCAGACAGTAATTACACTTAGTGCTCTGGATTAAAACAAGTACACACTATAGATATGCTTCATTGCTTCATTCATATTCCATGTCTGAGGTTTACAACCACTTTACCACATCTGCCTTTTCTCTGTCATTTGCAGCCCAATGCCATTATTCATCATTTATGGAGCTCACATGTTATCGCCTTACCCTCTTACTGTTGATATATTTGTAAAAGTTTGGGGGCTGTCCTTTTAACTGAAACAGCATGCGCTGATGGGGCGGAGCCTAACTATGGCGGCGGAGAGCTCATGGTAGGAGCTCCCGCACGAGGCCCCTCCGACCTACCCCCCCTTGGACCTCAACATTCCCCCCATGGAGATGGAGCCCTAGAAGGCAGAGACCTTCCTTGACCGGGGGACTTACTGGCTCCTGTGGCTGAGTGGCTGCCCGCGGTGAGGGGAGTTGAGAGCGGAGACCGGCGGAGAGAGGCGGGGACGCTGAGCCTGGACGCCGAGCCTGGTTGCCGGGAAACAGGGAGGCGCAGCTGGGGCACGTGACCGGCCGCGGTGCATCCCTGGGAGGCAAGGAAGCCGGCCGCCCGGCCGGAGGCTGACAGAGAGCAGGGGAGATCCCCGTTCTGTCGGACAACCTGCTATCCCTGGAGCCCTGGCAGGGGATTGATGGTGAGCCTGCCCAACAATCCAACAAAGCAGAAGAGTGTGGAGGAAAGTCCTGGAGGGTCCCCCTGAAAGGAAGAGAGCTGACCTATCAAGGGAGATGGAGAGTGGAGCCTGAAGCTATCTCACAAGAAGTGCAGGAGGGGTGAGTGAGTCTGGCGGTGGCCCCAAATATTCAAAAAAAAAAAAACTGTATAGAGCTGGGAGAGAGAGAAAAGGGGGGGACCCCCAGAGAATAATAATAAAAATAAGGAGAAGAGAAAGGTGGGAAGACAGAGCTGGGAATTCTACCTATATATCTTATCAGTTTCCTTGTTTTTGTAAAGTATAAGTCTGTGAGAAGGAAAAAGTTACAGAAGAAATTAAAAATAAAAGTACAAAAGGAACCGGGCCTAAGAGGACCCAAACGGGGACAATTAAAAAGTATGCATCTCAGGGAAATGTGACCCCAGAAAGGTCCCAGAGCAGAAATGATAGAGAGTCTGATTTAAGTATGCAAAATAGTCCTAAACAATCACTGGAATTGGATATCAGTAATCAGCAAATATCAGAGATAGAAAAAGACTTACAAATCCCAAATAAAAAAGAGATGACAGAAATGTTTAAAGATCTGGAGAGAACAATAAAGCAAGAAATGGTAAATATTCGGAATGACCTGGGGCAGTTGTTGTTAAGGGTGGAAGAAACGGAGCAGAAAGTTGAAAATCAGAACCAGATTATTTCCGAATTAGAGAAGAAGATAATTAATATGGAAAAAACTCAGGAAAAATTGCAGTACAAGGCGGAAATCCAAGAGAATAGAGAAAGAAGGAGAAACATCAGGATAAGAGGGATACCGGAAAGTTTAAAAGGAGAAATATTGGAAGAGATGGTCTGCAAAATTCAGAACTATATAATGGAAAATTCTGAAATGGAAAGGACTAATATAGAAAGAATCTCTAGAAATGGGAAACTCCAGGGGAATTATGAGAAGGATAGGGCGAGAGACATACTTGTAAAATTCTATGAAGTACAGCAAAGGGAAAGACTCTGGAGGAAAACTAAGGGAAAATCAGTTATAAAGTATGGAGAAATGATATTCAAATATATGCGGACTTGTCACTAGAGACTCTCCGGAGGAGGAGAACTCTGAGGCCTTTGCTGGAGCAGATGAAAAAACAGAAGGTGCAATATAGATGGGGAGTTCCGGAGAGTTTAATAGGATGGAAAAATGGAATAACAGCCCAATTGAGGTTCCCAGAAGACTTGAGAAATTTTTGTGATAGACTTGAAATGCAGAAAATTGAAATAAACGGTTGGGAAGAAGATTCTGGGGGAAACAGATCAAAGAGAGGGGAGGGGTGGAGGCGGGGGGGGGAGGGTGAGTGAAGAGGAGAGAAGTTTTTTTTTTTTTTTTTTTTTCTCTTTCCTTGCTCCCATCCCGTCGCCTTTTTTTCTCCCTTGTCCCTCCAGCCTGACTCCTTTTTTTTTTTCCTTTTCAAGAAAGTACAAGTAGAGAGGAGGTCAAGGGGGAGATTCGGAGGGAGGGGAGGCCGTCCATGGGAGGAGTAAAGCCCTAAGCATTAAGTCAAAGGTGGATGCTGCCTCCACAAATGACGGTTAGGCAAAGTGAAGGCCTAAAAAGAGGGGGGGGAGGGAAGGGAGGGAGAGGACGTGGATTGAGGGGTGTATGGAGAGAGGGGGGAAGGGAAAAGGGGAGAGAAAAGGGTAGAGGGATAAAAACGCTCCATAGGAATAAGAAAGAAGAAGGAAAGGAGGAAGAAGGAGACGGTAGAAAAAGAGTAAGATGGAAGAAATTCAATATATAACCTATAATGTAAAAAGGGTTAAGTTGTCCAGGAAAGAGATTCAGGGTATTTAAAGATCTCCAACATAGAAAATCCTCAGTGGTATTCTTGCAGGAAACACATTTAGAGATAGAGTCGAAGGTTAGACTGAGGACTAGATATTTTCCAACATGGTTCTATGCGGATTCACCAACTAAAAGAGCAAAAGGAGTTGCTATAGGATTCGCAAAGAATATAAGGTTCGAGCTGGAGGAGAGATTAACGGATCTGGAGGGAAGGTTTTTATTTTTGAGAGGTAAATTACAGGGAATTGAGTGTACAATAGCAAACATATACAGCCCAAATAAGAAGCCGGAGAGGTTTATGAGAGAAGTGTTGAAGAGATTGATGGATTTTAAAAGTGGATGTATGATAGTAGCGGGCGACCTAAACATCTGTATGGATCCGCGGATGGACACTTCCTCTGTGAGGAGGGAGGAAAGCAAATCTTTGAGAATGTTAAAGAAACTGATGCATGAGTGTCAGCTGGTAGACATCTGGAGAATTAGGAATATGAAGGAGAGAGATTATACTTTCTTTTCGCATGTTCATGAGACTTATTCTAGATTAGATTATATATTAGTAGAACATCGAATGATAGAGTTGGTGGTAGAAGTAAAAACTGAAGGAAGTACCCTGTCAGATCATGCCCCAGTTGCAATGAAGTTGAGATGGGGTAGAGAAAGGAGAGAAGGTTATGTATGGCGGTTGAATGAGGCACTTCTCATGGAGGAAGAGATTGGTCAAAGAATTGAGAGGGAAATTGAATGGTTTTTTGAAGAGAATGAAACAGAGGGTGTCTCGGTTGCAACGGTCTGGGAAGCACATAAAGTTTATATCAGAGGTCTACTCATTGCAATGGGAGCAAAAAAGAAAAAAGAAAGAAGAGAAAAGATAAATAGATTATTAAATGAAATATATGATCTTGAACAAGTGCATAAAAGGGAAAGATCTAAGGAGATAATGCAGATGTTAATAAAGAAGAAAGAAGAATTAGAGAATGTAATGGAGGAGGAAAAAAGAAGAATCTTTAATAAAATAACAAGTGAAAGATATAGATGGGGAGACAGGCCGGGAAAGTATTTAATGAGAACTTTAAGAAAAAAGAAAAATAGAAATTATATTGAGAAAATAAGAAATCCCAAGGGGGAATTTGTACATTCAACCAAGGATATTGCTAGAACATTTAAAGAATATTATAATGAGCTGTATAATATTATACCCCAGGATATGTTTAAGAAAATCTAAACAGTAAATAGAGGGGAAAGAAAGAAATATCTAGAGGAGGCAGGCCTACCGAAAATTAGAGAAACACAACTGAACTTTTTAGAGGCAGAAATAACTTCAGAGGAAATAAAAATAGCATTAGAAAGCATGGCGGGAGGGAAAAGCCCGGGTCCGGATGGATATACGGCCAAATACTATAAAAAATATAAAGAGCTTTTAATACCCAAAATGAAGACCTATATGAATGCCTTGGGGAATGGGTTGGAGATGAGGGGAGAGTCTTTACAGGCGAATATAGTATTGATACAGAAGGAGGATAAAGACCCCTCGCAATGTGCGAGTTATCGTCCAATAGCGTTGCTGAATGTAGACACTAAAATATATGCAAAGGTTCTGGCAAATAGACTGAAAGAGCTGATGCCGGAGTGGATACATGGAGATCAGGTGGGGTTTGTCTCGGGAAGAGAGGGTAGAGATAATGCTTTGAGATCATTGTTGCTTATACAGGAGGGCAAAAAAGGGAAAACCCCAATGATACTGATGTCAATAGGTGCTGAGAAGGCATTTGACAGAGTGAGCTGGGGTTTTATGATGGACACTTTGCAAACGTTAGGCATGGGAGATAGAATGAGAGGCTGGATTGGAGAGTTATACAGAGGGCCTACCGCTACCATAATGGTAAATGGAGGAAGATCAAAGTATTTTAAGATGTCAAACGGTACAAGACAGGGATGTCCATTGTCTCCATTGCTATATGTGCTATCACTGGAGCCCTTACTGTCTAGGATTAGGAAGAACATAGACATAAAAGGAATAAAGATAGGAGATAGAGAACATAAGGTAGTGGCTTATGCGGACGATTTGATGTTTTATGTCGGAAATCCTAGAACATCACTACCAAATTTAATGAAAGCCCTGAGGGAGTACGGAGACCTGTCGAAACTGAAAATTAACCCAACAAAGACCGAAATCTTAAATATAAATCTCAAAAATAGCGAAAAAGAAAAACTACAGGAGGAATTTCCTTTCCTCTGGAGAGACAAAGAATTAAAATATCTAGGAATAAAACTATCAGCCTCAAATAAGAACCTATATAAAGCTAATTATATCACGTTATTAAATGAAATGAAGGAGGAGTTAAGAAGAGTGGGAAATGGAAACCCATCATGGATAGGTCGTATAAACTTGATAAAGATGGTAATTGTCCCCAAAGTATTATATAAATTTCAAATGATCCCAATCAAACTCCCAGAGGCATATTTTAAAGAACTGAGGAAAATGATAATAAAATGTATATGGAGGAATAAAAAGCCTAGAATAGGTTATGAAACGTTGACTAGAAGTAAAGAAAGAGGAGGATTGGGGGTACCAGATTCTAGGAGATATTACAAAGCGGGGATTATTGCAAGAATCTTCGACTGGATTCATAATCCGGAGAAAAGTTGGGTTAAAATTGAGAAAGCACTGAGTGGAATAAGTTTGAGTAATAGTATATGGGTACCGGCACAATATAGAGAATTAGAGGAGAGCACAAGTACGTACACTTTAAATGTCTTAAAAGAATGGGATTTATTACACAGACAAAAGGGGTGGGTTTTTAATTCAGAATTAATACCACTTAGGAACACAAAATATTTTATCCCAGGTAAAGATAGTATAGCAGGGAAATGGATTATAAAAAAGGAGGCGCAAAGGAGAGATATAATGGTAGGAGAGGAAATTGGGTCATATAAGAATATGGAGGAAAGAAAGGGTGAAGTCTTTAATAAGATGGATAGATTAAGATATTACCAACTGAAGAATTTTTTTGATAGCCTTCCAAAGCCTATAAGAACTAGAAAAAACTGGAATCCATTTGAGAGAATTTTGGAGTCACGGGGAAATGGTAGACACGGAATGGCAAAAATACACAAGATACTAATGGAACTTGACATAGACACAAAATTAATGCACATAGTGAAATGGGAAAGAGATTTGGGAAGAAAAATAGAGGAGGAGGAGAAGAAGAAGATGTTCACATTAATTCACGAAAATATTAGTATGAAGGAAGTGGAAATAAATTGTAAATGTTTGAATAGATGGCACATCACCCCTTACCTGGAGCACAAGATGAATAGAGAAATTTCACAGATGTGTTGGAGAGGTTGTGGAGAGGTGGGCACGTGGTATCATATTTGGTGGGAGTGTGCAGAAATACAGGTGTTTTGGCGAAGGATAGTTCACTTGATAAGGAAGATTACTAAAATCAATATAGGATTAGATCCAGAATTATGCCTCCGCCATATCTCAGAACTCCCAGTGAAAGCTTATAAGAGTTCAGGGATATGGTACTACTTAACTGCAGCAAAAAGCCTAATACCTAGGTACTAGAAGAAAAGAGAAGTGCCAACTGAGGAAGACTGGAAGGGCAGAGTAAATCAGATATCTGGGACAGAAAGATTGTATTATATGCATGAGGACAAGCTCGAGGTCTATAATAAAAAATGGAAAGGATGGGGAAAATATAAAGAAATGGTGAAATAGATGAAGTGATTATGCTCCTGGTAGTCGGTTTAGAATTGGATTCAGGAACAACAGAACTATATGGAGTAAATGAGAGAAGAGAGAACGTGGAGTGTGGGAGGGTAAGGGAAGGAGGGGAGCGGATGGGGAGAGGGGGGGGCATGGGAGGGGGGGATGGTAAGAAAAGAAGGTCATATATATAGGAATAAATTAAATATGTTTTTGATAAATGTTTTAATAGAGATGTTGAAATGACTTGTATATGAAGTGAAAAATTAATAAATATTTATTAAAAAAAAAAAAAACTGCAACAGCATGGTTTTCAGAGTCTATTTCAACTGCCTTGATTGCTCTCTTGCATCTCTTGTATCAAAGGACAAAGCCACCCTCTTCATTTTGTATTTTTTAACTGTTTCCCACCCAGCCTATTGTAGAATGACAGCCAGGCAGGAGAATGTGGGAGGACATGATGTGACATCCTCCCATTCTTGCCACCCCCAGGGGTGCACAGTGCAGTGATCGGTGGTGAGCTGTGTCCCTTGAACACAGAGCATCACCGATCAGGGTAAAGAGCCAATCACATTGGCTATTTACCATGTGATCAGTTGTGTCCAATAACGGCTGATCACATGTACAATAAATAAATGTCGGTTATTGGCATTTCCTTTCCTCAGCACTGTCACTGTTTTAGGACAAGGAAATGTACACTGATAATCAGTGCAGAATATCAATGCCCATCAGTGCATTCCTCTCAGTGCAGTATATCAGTGCCCATCAGTGCAGCATATCAGTGCAGTCTATCAGTGCAGCATATCAGTTCCCATCAGTGCAGCCTTATCAGTGCCTCTTCATCAATGCCCATCAATGCAGCTTATGAGTACTGCCTCAACAGTGGCCATCAGTGTAGCCTCATCTGTTTCCCTTAGTGCAGCCTCATCAGTGCTTATCAGTGCAGTCTATCAGTGCCCATCAGTGCAGCCTCATCTGTGCACATCAGCGAAGAAGAAAAATTACCTATTTGCTAAATTTTCTAACAGAAACAAAGAGGTTTTTTTTCAATATTTTCTGTCTTTTTTCATTTGTTTAGGAAAAAAATAAAAGCCAAAAGAAAGCTCTATCTGTATAAAAAAATGATTAAAATTTAGTTTGGGTACAGTGCTACATATTCACACAATCGTCATTCAAACTGTGATAGCGCTGAAAGCTGAAAATTGGACTGGGCAGAAAGGGGGTGAAAGTGCCCAGTGTTGAAGTGGTTAATGACCAGTTTTTCTCTTGTATTTTCTTTTTGCAATTTGGGTTAAGCAACATGTGTTTAGCTATTGTTCTCATGCTTATTACTCAATGGGGTGCAATGGCAAATTCCATTGTTTAAAACTGTCTTTAAACATTCACATTTCTCCTCTGTGTTTTTTGTTGATGATATTTTGCTCTATTTAGTAATGGAATGGACATTAAGGAGTACAGATTATTGAAGTTGCCTTTTCTTGAAATTTACAGTTCCTGTGGTATCTTTGTAATTTACTTCAAATTCAATCACACAGTGAGCACTATTGCCCTAATTTGCACATCTGCAATAAGCTAGGTATTATATGAGATTAATAGATCTAGTGGAGAATTTGTCCAGTTGGGGCTTCTACCATTTGACCCATTTAATTGCCCTTCAGTATGTCAGATTCTTTATAATTTACATTATGACATCTGATTTTTTATTTAAACTATAAAATACACTGTTCAAAAATATTAAAGGAACACTTTTTAATCAGTATAGCATCAAGTCAATTTAACTCCTGGGATATTGATCTGGTCAGTTAAGTAGCAGAGGGGGTTGATAATCAGTTTCAGCTGCTTTGGTGTTAATGAAATTAACAACAGATGCACCAGTTGGGCAACAAGGAGGCAACCCCTGTAACGGCAAATGGTGGGTGCAATAACTAAAAGCAAGTCATATACATGCACACAATCAACAGGTAGTCACACACAGGTACTTTTAATCAGCATTTACACCATTACATATTCTACGCATGTGAAAGACCCTCTACCAAATGAATATCTGCCCTGGCACATCATAGCATTCACTCAGCACTTCAAGAAATAACAGAATCCAACTGCAATGTTCTTTCACTGTTAAAACCTCCACTTTTATTATCACACGACACACAGGAGGATTTATCTTATAGTCTTCACTAGAGATGAGCGAATCGAACATGACGAAGTGGAATTCGTTCCGAAGATTTGGAAAAATTCTATTCGCGACGAATCCGAAGATTAGCAAACTTCGGATGCACGAATCGAATTTTCCCAAAAATGGCGGCGACATGTGTGGCGACGGAGAAAATGGACAGAGAAGATGGGGCGGGGATCTCTGGGAAGGCGCGCAGACAAGGCGCGCTGACCCATAATGCATTCATGACATGTGATCGCATTAGCCAATCAGCAGCCAGCCAGCACTGTGTAATGGTGGAGCTATAAATCGCGGCCATCTTAGAATTCTCCATTAGCCTCCGGTCATTCAAGAGAGACAGACCTGTGTGTATTAAGGGAAAGAGTTAGGGCCACAGAATCGTTACTCAGGGACGCAGAATCGTTACTCAGGGACACAGAATCGTTACTCAGGGACACAGAATCGTTACTTAGGGCCACAGCTATCAAAGAATCGAAAATTTAAAGTGACATACACCCTTTTTTTTTTGGTGGCTGTCGTGCACAGTTGGTGCTGCAGTTTGCCGATTGTGCAAAATAAACTGACTTTCTGCTTCACAACCACTATTGTACGTTCAAAGAGTTAAATCCATTTACATGCCGGCTGGCGGTAATATTTTTTGGGTGATTAGTGCATTCCAGTGACATAAACGTACAGTTTCCAGCCAACGGCAAGCTGCAATTGACCGATTGTGCTAAATAAACTGACTTTCTGCTTCACAACCACTATTGTACGTTCAAAGAGTTAGATCCATTTACACGCCGGGTGGCGGTAATATTTTTTGGGTGATTAGTGCATTCCAGTGACATAAACGTACAGTTTCCAGCCAACGGCAAGCTGCAATTGACCGATTGTGCTAAATAAACTGACTTTCTGCTTCACAACCACTATTGTACGTTCAAAGAGTTAAATCCATATACACGCCGGGTGGCGGTAATATTTTTTGGGTGATTAGTGCATTCCAGTGACATAAACGTACAGTTTCCAGCCAACGGCAAGCTGCAATTGACCGATTGTGCTAAATAAACTGACTTTCTGCTTCACAAACACTATTGTACGTTCAAAGAGTTAAATCCATTTACACGCCGGCTGGCGGTAATATTTTTTGGGTGATTAGTGCATTCCAGTGACATAAACGTACAGTTTCCAGCCAACGGCAAGCTGCAATTGACCGATTGTGCTAAATAAACTGACTTTCTGCTTCACAACCACTATTGTACGTTCAAAGAGTTAAATCCATTTACACGCCGGCTGGCGGTAATATTTTTTGGGTGATTAGTGCATTCCAGTGACATAAACGTACAGTTTCCAGCCAACGGCAAGCTGCAATTGACCGATTGTGCTAAATAAACTGACTTTCTGCTTCACAAACACTATTGTACGTTCAAAGAGTTAAATCCATTTACACGCCGGCTGGCGGTAATATTTTTTGGGTGATTAGTGCATTTCAGTGACAGAAACGTACAGTTTCCAGCCAATGGCAAGCTGCAATTGACCGATTGTGCTAAATAAACTGACTTTCTGCTTCACAACCACTATTGTACGTTCAAAGAGTTAGATCCATTTACACGCCGGGTGGCGGTAATATTTTTTGGGTGATTAGTGCATTCCAGTGACAGAAACGTACAGTTTCCAGCCAACGGCAAGCTGCAATTGACCGATTGTGCTAAATAAACTGACTTTCTGCTTCACAACCACTATTTTACGTTCAAAGAGTTAGATCCATTTACACGCCGGGTGGCGGTAATATTTTTTGGGTGATTAGTGCATTCCAGTGACATAAACGTACAGTTTCCAGCCAACGGCAAGCTGCAATTGACCGATTGTGCTAAATAAACTGACTTTCTGCTTCACAACCACTATTGTACGTTCAAAGAGTTAGATCCATTTACACGCCGGCTGGCGGTAATATTTTTTGGGTGATTAGTGCATTCCAGTGACATAAACGTACAGTTTCCAGCCAACGGCAAGCTGCAATTGACCGATTGTGCTAAATAAACTGACTTTCTGCTTCACAACCACTATTGTACGTTCAAAGAGTTAAATCCATTTACACGCCGGCTGGCGGTAATATTTTTTGGGTGATTAGTGCATTCCAGTGACATAAACGTACAGTTTCCAGCCAACGGCAAGCTGCAATTGACCGATTGTGCTAAATAAACTGACTTTCTGCTTCACAAACACTATTGTACGTTCAAAGAGTTAAATCCATTTACACGCCGGCTGGCGGTAATATTTTTTGGGTGATTAGTGCATTTCAGTGACAGAAACGTACAGTTTCCAGCCAATGGCAAGCTGCAATTGACCGATTGTGCTAAATAAACTGACTTTCTGCTTCACAACCACTATTGTACGTTCAAAGAGTTAGATCCATTTACACGCCGGGTGGCGGTAATATTTTTTGGGTGATTAGTGCATTCCAGTGACAGAAACGTACAGTTTCCAGCCAACGGCAAGCTGCAATTGACCGATTGTGCTAAATAAACTGACTTTCTGCTTCACAACCACTATTTTACGTTCAAAGAGTTAGATCCATTTACACGCCGGGTGGCGGTAATATTTTTTGGGTGATTAGTGCATTCCAGTGACATAAACGTACAGTTTCCAGCCAACGGCAAGCTGCAATTGACCGATTGTGCTAAATAAACTGACTTTCTGCTTCACAACCACTATTGTACGTTCAAAGAGTTAGATCCATTTACACGCCGGCTGGCGGTAATATTTTTTGGGTGATTAGTGCATTCCAGTGACATAAACGTACAGTTTCCAGCCAACGGCAAGCTCCAATTGACCGATTGTGCTAAATAAACTGACTTTCTGCTTCACACCACTATTGTACGTTCAAAGAGTTAAATCCATATACACGCCGGCTGGCGGTAATATTTTTTGGGTGATTAGTGCATTCCAGTGACAAAAACGTACAGTTTCCAGCCAACGGAAAGCTGCAATTGACCGATTGTGCTAAATAAACTGACTTTCTGCTTCACAACCACTATTGTACGTTCAAAGAGTTAGATCCATTTACACGCCGGCTGGCGGTAATATTTTTTGGGTGATTAGTGCATTCCAGTGACATAAACGTACAGTTTCCAGCCAACGGCAAGCTGCAATTGACCGATTGTGCTAAATAAACTGACTTTCTGCTTCACAACCACTATTGTACGTTCAAAGAGTTAAATCCATTTACACGCCGGCTGGCGGTAATATTTTTTGTGTGATTAGTGCATTCCAGTGACATAAACGTACAGTTTCCAGCCAACGGCAAGCTGCAATTGACCGATTGTGTACAATAAACTGACTTTCTGCTTCACAACCACTATTGTACGTTCAAAGAGTTAAATCTATATACACGCCGGGTGGCGGTAATATTTTTTGGGTGATTAGTGCATTCCAGTGACATAAACGTACAGTTTCCAGCCAACGGCAAGCTGCAATTGTCCGATTGTGCTAAATAAACTGACTTTCTGCTTCACAGCCACTATTGTACGTTCAAAGAGTTAAATCCGGTTTTATTTTTGGGGTGCTTATTGAATTAAAGAGTATGTCAGACAACACGCAGAGGAGTGGCAGAGGAGGCAATGTTTCAGGAGCGAGCAGACGTGGCAGCAGAGGAAGGGGTCGAGGCAGCACTAGTCGCAGCCAGAGGCCAGTGCTCCCGGTGTCATCCAGCGGTCGTGTCTCCACCGACAACCCTGCCGTCATCGATTGGTTGACTCGGTCGTCTTCCTCTTCCCAGGTCACCTCTGACACCTACAGCCAACGGTCGGTGGGTACGTCAGACACAACCGTTAGTTGGCATGGCCCGGGAGCAAGCCCACTGAAATCACGTGTCCTCGACCTGCCCCTGTCCTTTGGTGTTCCCTCACCAAGCGAAGTATCGCATGCTGTGGGCTCAGCCCCACTGTACAGTGAGGAAGAGCTAACAGAGGGCGGTCAGGAACGGGGGGAGACATCCGCCTCTTCAGCAGCCAGGCGAAGAAGTACTGGCGAGGAGAGTGGCTCGGTAGCCGGTCTAGAGACAGGTCTGTCTCCTGACCCACACGCAGCCGAGGGGGCTAGTAGTGACGCGGAGACCCTAATTGATGATGATGAGGCTGATCGCACTTGGCAGCCTCGTCGTCATCAGGCTATTGCTTCCGCATCATCAGGAGAAGAGGGTGCCAGCTTGCCAGCGAGCAAAACAGTCGGTGGGTTGCCCAGGAGGCAGCAGGGTCGCAGCAGTGTCAGTGGAGCCAAACGGCCACGGAGTAGAGCACCAGCTCCACTGCAGCCTACCACCACGGCCAGTAGTGGTGCCGGTGTGCACGGAGGAAGTAGCAGTCAGCCAGTGAGGAGTAGCGGGGGCAAAGTTTCCTACTCGGCGGTGTGGCAATTTTTCGTCAAGCCGCCCGAGGAAGTAAACGTAGCCGTATGTCGAATATGTGGCCAGAAAGTCAAGCGTGGCCAGGGGGCCAATGTTGGGTCTACAGCGTTGCGTCAGCATATGCAGCGTCGCCATTCGGTGGCCTGGGAAAACCGTGATAAAGATACGGTGGTTCTGCCTGCCCCAGCCCCCGCTCCATCACCCGCTCCGTTACTTGCTCCGTCACTCGACGTCAATCGCCCTCTATCAGCCAGTCAAGGCTCCAACACCTCTGCTGAGGGGAGTTGTCGCTCGTTGGCATCTTCCGCTCGTTCAGATGCTCCTTCTCCTGCTACTCCTCTTCACGGATTCCGTCAGCAGTCTTTCTTGGAATCCGTTTCCAAGAGACAACAGTTTGTGAGCACGCACCTGAACGTCCTCCTGTCCAAGTTGCTGGTGCTGCAGTCCCTCCCTTTCCAAGTGGTGGACTCAGCACCTTTCCGAGAAATGATGGCTTGTGCCGAGCCGTGGTGGAGAGTGCCAAGCCGGAATTTCTTTGCCAAAAAGGCAGTGCCAGCCCTGCATTCACATGTAGAAGAGATGGTGGGCCAGTCTTTGAGCATGTCGGTCTCTGCCAAAGTGCACGGCAGCGCCGACGTGTGGAGCTGTAACTACGGTCAGGGACAGTACATGTCATTTACGGCCCAATGGGTGAACGTGGTGCCGGCACAGCCACACCAGCAACTTGGACAGGTCACGCCGCTTTTGCCTCCACGTTTGCACGTCATTGGTCCAGCAAAGATGTCCGCCTCTACCACCTCTTCTTCCGCCGTGTCCTCAGCCGCCACCCCCGTGCCAAGTCCCATTACCCGACCGGCATATCACATGTGCAGGGTGCAACGGTGTCACGCTGTGCTGCACCTGGTATGCCTTGGCGAACGTAGTCACACAGGGGAGGAACTTCTGAGTGTAATGAACAGAGAAATCGACAGATGGCTGTCTCCGCGCAAACTGAAAATCGGAACCATGTTGACCGACAACGGAAAGAACATGGTGTCTGCTCTGCGTCAAGGAAGGTTGTGCCATGCGCCATGCATGGCTCACGTGTTCAATCTGGTTGTCAAGCGGTTCCTAAAATCCACCATCCCACTGCAAGACATCCTTAAAATGTCACGTAAACTTTGCATGCATTTCAGCCATTCCTACACCGCAAAGCACACCCTCCTTGAGCTGCAGCGGCAGAACGGAATTCCACAGCATCGCCTGATCTGCGACGTTGCAACAAGGTGGAATTCAACCCTACATATGTTAGACCGCCTTTACGAACAGCGAAAGGCCATCACCGATTTCCTGATGTTACAAGCGGATAAAGGTACTCCCCTGTGTAACTTAGATGTCAGCCATTGATCTTCTTCGCACCCACGGCATCACCTCATAGAATCTCTGCATTGCATCTGCAATCACAACGCTGACTTCCCGGATCGCCACTCAGCCATTGGACTCTTGATAGTCGTCTCCCCACACTGCTGCTAGGGGGACTTTTTAACCTAGGCCTGTGTATGGCCTTCAATTGAAGCTGCTTCCGCTCCGCCACTCTGCCATTGGACTCTTGATAGTCGTCTCCCCACACTGCTGCTGGGGGGACTTTTTAACATAGGCCTCTGTATGGCCTTTAATTGAAGCTGCTTACGCTCCGCCACTCTGTCATGGGCCTCTTGGGTATCCCAGAAGCTGCTCAGCGGGTCAGGGCAATAAAGCTCCCGGTTCGCAGGTTGTTCCGTCTTATGGATGGAAGTACGACGGTATATGATCTTCTTCGCACCCACGGCATTACTTCGTAGAATTTCTGCATTGCATCTGCAATCACAACGCTGACTTCCCGGATCGCCACTCAGCCATTGGACTCTTGATAGTCGTCTCCCCACACTGCTGCTGGGGGGACTTTTTAACCTAGGCCTGTGTATGGCCTTCAATTGAAGCTGCTTCCGCTCCGCCACTCTGCCATTGGACTCTTGATAGTCGTCTCCCCACGCTGCTGCTGGGGGGACTTTTTAACCTAGGCCTGTGTATGGCCTTCAATTGAAGCTGCTTCTGCTCCGCCACTCTGCCATTGGACTCTTGATAGTCATCTCCCCACACTGCTGCTGGGGGGACTTTTTAACATAGGCCTCTGTATGGCCTTCAATTTAAGCTGCTTACGCTTCGCCACTCTGCCATGGGCCCCTGTACCGCCTCCTCTTGCTGCTGCCAGGTCCAGAGTGTGTCATGGGTCCCTGTACGGCCTCCCATTGCTGCTGACTTCATCGCCAGACTCTGCCATGTGCCACTTTCAGGTCTCCTTACACTGTTGGTGGGTTCCATTTTGTGATAGGGTGCTGTATGGCCTTCCATTGCTGCTGCTGCCTCCACCGCCACCCTGCGCCATGTGCCTCTGTCGTCTGCTCACGCTGCTGACGGCTTCCGCTTTTTAACCGAGGCCTGTGTTTGGCTTCCGAATACTGCTGCATCCACCGCCACCCTGCGCCATGTGTCTCTGTCGTCTGCTCACGCTGCTGACGGCTTCCGCTTTTTAACCTAGGCCTGTGTATGGCTTCAGAATAATGCTGCCTACACCGCCACCCTGCGCCATGTGCCTCTGTCGTCTGCTCACGCTGCTGCCGGGTCCATACTGATTCATGGCCCCCTGTACCGGCTCCTCATGAACGTGGTTCAGCGGGTTTGCATCACTTAACGGCAAATCGTTGACAAACGCTGGGACGTACAGTGTTGTGCGCATTAAGTCAGACACCAAAGGGCAGCACAGACCTGTTATTACTCGCTCAAGCATGGCTGAACAAAACCAGTCTCTACCACAAATTGGACCCAGACCTGCCCAGGGTCTCGTAAGTAGATTGCACGGAGGAGTAGAGTTCGTTATTGGAATTAACTGTGAGGGACTTTTAAACCTAGGCCTGTGTATGGCCTTCAATTGAAGCTGCTTCTGCTCCGCCACTCTGCCATTGGACTCTTGATAGTCGTCTCCCCACACTGCTGCTGGGGGGACTTTTTAACATAGGCCTCTGTATGGCCTTCAATTTAAGCTGCTTACGCTTCGCCACTCTGCCATGGGCCCCTGTACCGCCTCCTCTTGCTGCTGCCAGGTCCAGAGTGTGTCATGGGTCCCTGTACGGCCTCCCATTGCTGCTGACTTCATCGCCAGACTCTGCCATGTGCCACTTTCAGGTCTCCTTACACTGTTGGTGGGTTCCATTTTGTGATAGGGTGCTGTATGGCCTTCCATTGCTGCTGCTGCCTCCACCGCCACCCTGCGCCATGTGCCTCTGTCGTCTGCTCACGCTGCTGACGGCTTCCGCTTTTTAACCGAGGCCTGTGTTTGGCTTCCGAATACTGCTGCATCCACCGCCACCCTGCGCCATGTGTCTCTGTCGTCTGCTCACGCTGCTGACGGCTTCCGCTTTTTAACCTAGGCCTGTGTATGGCTTCAGAATAATGCTGCCTACACCGCCACCCTGCGCCATGTGCCTCTGTCGTCTGCTCACGCTGCTGCCGGGTCCATACTGATTCATGGCCCCCTGTACCGGCTCCTCATGAACGTGGTTCAGCGGGTTTGCATCACTTAACGGCAAATCGTTGACAAACGCTGGGACGTACAGTGTTGTGCGCATTAAGTCAGACACCAAAGGGCAGCACAGACCTGTTATTACTCGCTCAAGCATGGCTGAACAAAACCAGTCTCTACCACAAATTGGACCCAGACCTGCCCAGGGTCTCGTAAGTAGATTGCACGGAGGAGTAGAGTTCGTTATTGGAATTAACTGTGAGGGACTTTTAAACCTAGGCCTGTGTATGGCCTTCAATTGAAGCTGCTTCTGCTCCGCCACTCTGCCATTGGACTCTTGATAGTCGTCTCCCCACGCTGCTGCTGGGGGGACTTTTTAACATAGGCCTCTGTATGGCCTTCAATTTTAGCTGCTTACGCTCCGCCACTCTGCCATGGGCCCCTGTACCGCCTCCTCATGCTGCTGCCAGGCCCGTAATCTGCCATGGGCCCCCGTACCGACTCCTCATGCTGCTGCCAGGCCCGTAATCTGTCATGGGCCCCTGTACCGCTTCCTCATGCTGCTGCCAGGTCCAGAGTGTGTCATGGGTCCCTGTACGGCCTCCCATTGCTGCTGTCTCCATCGCCACACTCTGCCATGTGCCACTTTCAGGTCTCCTCACACTGCTGGTGGGTTCCATTTTGTCATAGGGTGCTGTATGGCCTCCCATTGCTGCTGCCTCCACCGCCACACTGTGGCTCCACACTCTGGTTTTGGCCCCGTGACTGCCCAAATGAGTGAAGTGTGCGGTGATTCTAAGATCGACGGCACTCATCTGCATGTCATACTGACTGACAGTATTATTTCTCTTCCCCAGCAGACTCCAAGGGCATTTAAATTAAAGGTACAGTGTTCTGCACTAATATAAAGGCTCTCTGAAGCCTAGAAACACCCTTTTTATAAGTTAAATTCGCAGCGAATATATTCGGCTCGAAGCGAATTTATTCGGCGAATTCGGCGAATCAGCCAAACCGAATTTTTGAATAATTCGCTCATCTCTAGTCTTCACAATCTGCATAATAACACACATTAGCGTTATAGCATGAAATAGACACATCATTTGACAGCGTCATAGCATAGAATTAATACATTACCAAAGCTATGTTAGAAGCTGGAAGGAACAAATCCCATCGGAACCATACTGCCCAGGGGGTCACGGGGAAGCCGTAAGTGTGACCAATTGATGAGCCATATAGCCTTGGCAAAAATCCCAGCATCAAAGCATCCTCTGGCAACTAGGGGGGCTTTCAATCGGTCTCGCCTGGACTCCCAGCTTTTAAACCATTTTCCTGGTCCAATAGTGGGTGGGCACCACACCCACCACAGGAGGAGTTAGCAGAAGGGTTCTGCGAGGATAACAAAGCCACACTCAACCACCATATTACCCTAAACTTCTTCTCATCTACCCCAAACTTCTTCTAATGTGATATACGGTCATAAACACATTCAATTTCCATAAACAAGTTTTTTTATCTTGCTCTAAGCAGAATGTCTTGTGACTCTGTACCTTTGGCTTAGAGAAATTACATCAGTCACCTCTCATACTCCTGGCATTTGGGCAACCATGCTTTATTGTAAAAATTACCCAAGAAACAAAGGGTCCAAGGCCAACACATTTCATAGGCATTACAACTGCCAAAATAGGAATGGTTTTACAGGTGGAGGTCACTGACATTTTTTTCCCTATTCATCTTTTCTGACTGTTTTTCACAAGTTTTGCATTTGGCTAGGGTCAGTGTCACTACTGGTAGCATGAGGCAATACCTGGACCCTACAGAGGTTGAACAGGCAGTCCAACTCCTTCAGGATGGCACATCAATACATGCCATTGCCAGAAGGTTTGCTGTGTTTCCCAGCTAGGGTTGCCACCTCATCCCTTTAAACCCCAACATATATTAATTACACAGGTTCTGTGGCTGATAAAGGTGGTAATTAACTCACTTAGTGCCTTATCTACATTAAATTAGCTTCAGAACCTGTGTAATTAATATGTGTTCGGGTTTGAAGGGATGAGGTGGTAACCCTACTTCCAGCACAGTCTCAAGAGCATGGAGGAGATTCCAGGAGACTCTAGGAGAGCTGGACAGGGCCGTAGAAGGTCCTTAACCCATCAGTAGGAATAGTATCTGCTCCTTTGTGCAAGGAAGACATTGATGAGCACTGCCAGAGCCCTACAAAATTACCTCCAGCAGGCCACTGGTGTGAATGTCTCTGACCAAACAATCAGAAACAGACTTCATGAGGGTTGCCTCAGGGTCCAATGTCCTCTAGTGGGCCCTGTCCTCATTGCCTGGCACCATAGATCTCGATTGAAATTTGCAATTGAACACCAGAATTGGCAGGTCTGTCACTGGCACCCTGTGCTTCTCACAGATGAGAACAGGTTCACCCTGAGCACATGTGACAGACATGAAAAGGTCTGGAGAAGCCATGGAGAATGTTATGCTGCCTGTAACATCATTCAGCATGACCGTTTTGGTAGTGGGTCAGTGATGGTCTGGGGAGGCACATTCATGGAGGGACGCACAGACCTCTACAGGCTAGACAATGGCACCCCAACTGCCATTAGGTATTGGGATGAAATCCTTGGACCCATTGTCAAACTCTAGAGTGGTGCAGTGGGTCCTGGGCTCCTCCTGGTGCATGACAATGCCTGGCCTCATGTGGCGAGTGTATGCAGCAAGTTCCTGGAGGATGAAAGAATTGATTCCAATGAATGGCCACCATGCTCGCCTGACCTAAATTCAATGGGATACCTCTGGGATATCATGTTTTGGTCCATCGGACACTGTCAGATTGCACCTCAGACTATCCAGGAGCTCAGTGATGCCCTGGTCCAGATCTGAGAGGAAATACCCCAGGACACCATCCGTCATCTCATTAGGAGCATGCCCTGATGTTGTCAGGCATGCATACAAGCATGTGGTGACCATTCAAACTACTGAGTACCATTCTGAGTTGCTGCAATGTAAATTAAGCAAAATGGACTAGCCTGCTGCATCATTTTTTCACTTTGATTTTCAGGGTGTCTTTGAATTCAGTCCTTTGTAGGTTGATAATTTTCATTTCCATCAAACGATGGGGCATCCTTACATTCCTAACACATTACCCAGTCCATATCAGTATAGATATCCAGCATGATATTTTTTCCTATTGATATCTTATGTGTTTTCAAAGTGTTCCTTTAATGTTTTTAAGCAGTGTATGTTTTTTGAAGGAAACTGGACTAGACTGCAGATAGGTAAATGTTCTGACGACACATTAGTGTTTAGCCTCAGAGCTGCAGTTTGTTCTACCCACTAAATTTGCAAACAGAGCAATTCATTGCTGGGACACATTTATTACAGAGGACAAAGCATGGATGGGATATCCTAAAAAGAGACAACTAGTTTGATGCTGATTTTACACAAAGCCTGTGGTACAGCTGTCCTTGCATTGTTCTGGCCACCACGAAATGTCAACAAGCTGCGAAAAAGAAGTCTATGATTCTATTCAACTAAGCTAAGGAAATACCACACTTTTTGCACACAGCTGATCAATGTCTTTCTGCTGGTACAGAACAGCACCCATCTAGAGGGCTTAATTGGCATCCATCTTGGGGCCATATCCATCCAAAGCGATCCATCTTGTTAGAATTTCTCTGAATAAAAAATTATACTTTATAATTTCTCTAATTTTAAAGCGGTTTTAAAGGCTCAAGGTTTTTTACTTTTATGCATTCTATGCATGAAGGTAAAAAACCTTCTGTGTGCAGCAGTGCCCCCAGCCCCCTCAATACGTACTTGAGGCTTATTGCAATTCAGTGAGGTGAACAAAATCCTCAGCTTCCTTGGGTCTCTGCCTCCTCATTGGCTGAGACAGAAAACGGGAGCCATTGGCTCCTGCTGCTGTCAATCACAGCCAGTTAGCCAATGAGGAGAGGGGGCCAATCTCCATGTGCGAATGGACACACGGAGCAGCGGGTGCCCCCATAACAAGCTTCTTGCTGTGGGAGCACCCAACAGGAGCGAGGGGCCAGGAGAGCCTGTGGGGGATCCGAGAAGAAGAGGATCAAGGCTGCTCTGTGCAAAACCACTGCACACAGTAGGTAAGTATATACATGTTTGTTATTTTCCAAGAAAAACAAACATTAACATTTAGAATAGCTTTAAACTATGGAAGATTGTCAGCTAGGCCAAAGAGGCCAGAACCATGTGAAATGTGTCCTAGTTTGTGATAAAATCACCTTGAGGAATTGTTTGCCAAAACAATGTAGTGAGTTTAATCTGTAAAAGACCCTGAAAAATTGGCTTGACAGGAGAATTGTTTGATACTTACTGTATAGTAAACCGCTGATTTCTTAAGCAATGGCAATAGATCATGTTCATTTGTAACTACCTTCTCAAATTGAAATGGACAACATGCTTGCCATTCAAGTTATTTTCTACATTTGCCAATTCTTGTACACAGCAAACATGGACCAGCGTTATATGGGGAAAAACAGAATATCTTTCTTTTATTGTCCTAAGTAACAGAGAACAAACTTAAACCTGTCCAGCTATTCCCCATAGTCCCAAGGCTCAGAAGAGAAAGAATAAACATTTTGAGACTGGTAACAAGACAGGTTACTCCAGAAGAGAAGGAAATAAGAGTCAATTTAACGTTTAATGTTTTATCAGACAGAATTGTGATATTGTTGAGTACAATGTTGGAAAGATTTATCAAAGGGTGTCTTAATGTTTAATGTATATACAGATGTATGAATAACACATGATAATGAATGAAAAGTCATGATGAAATATTATCTAGAAAGGACTCAGCTACAATCTCATCATATTTTTGGTTTGTTGTATTAATTATAATTATTCTATCATTAGATATACTGCATGTGTGTTTGTAATGTAGACATACTCAAGAAGTGAAAATAGAAATAGTTTAAAGTGTACAAATTATGTTTCTGTGTTTAATTAATATTTTAGTTATGGATCGCTATGTCTGGAAGTCCACTTTTTTTGTAGCTAAATGTTCCTATTTAGATGCTGGTACACCAAAAGAGTAAATATCACAAATTAAAAATCACCAGACCCTCAGAAAAGGATAGTTATTGTATATGTCCTCTAAGTAAAATAGCATAACTAAAGCTTTATAGAATAAAAAAATTATTTTATAAAGCAGGGGTTCTCAACATGGCTCTTGGAGTCCTCTGATGTGACCCCTGACCTCAAACCAGGGAAGCGCACTTTCTGTTATATCCTGTGGATTTGGTGCACTCTCTAGGCACACCCGCAAGATAAAATAGCAGTCTTTGGCAAGGGCAGCTAAACCTCAGGTGCACTGTACTGCACTCGTGATGCAGGTAAACCACAGCGCATCAGTGTAAAAACAGCCTTATATAGGGCTCAGGACAGTAAGGGCTCATTTACATTTGCGGTTTGGGGAGCAGTAAAACCCCAGAATTGAGACTTGTTTTTTCCACACACCCCCAACCACTGGTGTAGCGAAAGGAGTCAACCTTGCCCCATTCTCCAGGGGGTCCATGCGGTCCCCCTGTCACATTGTGTTTTACACTTGGACAGGAGGGATTACAGGGGAGCCAAATACAGGAACCAGTCCTCTCCATTTACCCCTGCAACTGCTGAAATTTGGCTTCTCCTCTTCTCCCTTCCACTGGCAATCAGTGATTGCAGGAGTAAAATGTTAATTATTATTAAAAATACAAAATTCAAAATTTTTAACCATTTCATTTCATTGTGGCCCTCCACCAGTTACCAAATCACTTAAGTGGCCCTCGCTCTTCAAAAAGTTGAGCACCATACTAGACGAATGGTTAATTTAGTTGACAAACTTAATGTCTCACGCACCCCTGCTTTGCTGTTAAGTTTAGATGCTCAGAAGGCCTTTGACAGGCTGGGATGGCCCTATATGTTTGAGTTGATATGACATGTAGGGGTTTATTTTATTTATTTTTATTTTAAATTGATTTTTCTAGCATTTTATGCCCTCAGCAGAGCTGCAACCTCCCCATTAAGGTATTTGTTGTTGTTTGTTTTTTGCATTACAATACTGTATGACATTACAGCATTTCATTATAGAGTGTGCAAAACTGAGAAAAATATTTTATTTAATTTGTAAATAAAAAAAAACTCTACTACGTATAATACTTTAAAAGCACTCAGCTTTACATGCAATCTATACCACTGCTAACATTTCATAAATGTATTCAGATTTTGTTAAAACAAATAACATTTCACAAAAAGTGTTTTATTTGAACAATAAACAATGTTTGTTTCACGGTATATAGTCATTGACCCCCCCTCCACCATTATAGCATTTATGTTTTTCTTGTATTTACACCAGATGATTTCCAACATTCTGGATAGAGATAGCAGTGGGGATCCTAACGATCATTATGCAACACGTTTCATGGGTTCCAAATCTCCCACTTCCTCAAGCTCTGTGAAACTGCATTAATAAAAATACCATAAGTCTTTAATAAAATAGTTATACAACAATAGTGTGATGTCGCATGCATTATAACACAGAACATTACTTTAACTTGTTGAAAACAATAGGATCAGGAGCCTAAGGAGACATACAAGAAAGAGTAGTTCAGAGAGGGTACAGTAAGCCTTTGAAAAAAAGCATACGAGAGGGTCTGTACATGCTCAAAAAACTCAGAGGAATAAGAAAGAGAGGGAGGGAGATACCATTAAGTTTATTACTAAATATTCTACACATTAAGATAAAATTTAACAAATTTTGGGTAAATATTGGTTTCTCCTTTCAAATGATGAGACTTTGAACAAATATGTGTTCCTTATCAGGATACATCCAAAATAAGTTAGTCAGGAGTTATTATCAAGTGGGAAATGGAGGAGAGACCTGTCATAATCGTGGTACATCATGCTGTGGTAGATGTAGATTCTGTCCTTGGATCTTGAAAACAGAGTTTTTCTAGCACTACATTTTGTCCTAAACATTCTGTAAACTGTGAAACAAAGAGCATAATATACCTTATGACAAGCACATACGGTATCCTTTATGTTGGAAAGACAAACAGAATGTTTTCCAAAAGGATCCTGGACCATATCTGCTAGACTGAAAATGGGAAGGTTATTACTCATGCTGGTCTTTATCATAATTTTGATGCAGCTTATTTTAAATTTGTCGCTTTGGAAGTTGTTCAAGAAAACCCAAGGGGGGCAGGGGGAATTGATTGGGATCAACAAATCTTGAGACAAGAGACCAGAAGACAACTATACCCCCCAGGATTGAATGAGGTTCTGAGCTTTACGTGTTTTTTGTAAAATACTGGGAGACATAAAAATATATATCTATATTATGTATTTGTACGCTCAAGATTGGGAGCCCAGTGGGTAAAAAAAATTGTGGGGTCCTAATATCTTGGGCTATGTGCTCATCGGTATAACAAATATAAAGAGAGGTGCTTTCCTCCTCTTTTCTATCATGAATTCATTATTATTTATCAATTATATCATATTATACTATATTTATGTTTATATTGTTTTTAACATTTTTACAGAATTCAGCAGAGTTGACTTTGTAGTAGAAGGGGGAGGGGGGATTGAGTTTATGGGGAGGTATAGGCAGACTTCCATAGGTTTTATAGCTACCTACCAGATTTTAATATGGAGGCAGTGGAATTTCTGCCCATCTGAGAGAAGTTGGTAGGTCAAGCCAGACTAGGGGACTGGTGGTGCTTTTGTAGCACTTGGCTCCCTCAGCTATCAGCATATTTCAAAGGCCAGACCTGTTCCAGACCCAATGTGGGTGGAAGCTCCCCTCCTGATATCATTGTGTTAGAGACAAGTGGGCAGGGTCTGTGGTGGGAACTGGATGTGGACCTGTCTTGTCTTTCAAATGGGTAATAGTATGAGATGGTCGGATGATCTTACTGTGTCTCAAATGGGCAAATGACAACATCAGCAGCCAAATTAGTTCACACTAATGGATGGAACATGTAAAAGAGCATACAAAAGCCCTATTTAATGGTCTTTCCAGTATATGGTTGCAGGTGATTTTTTTTTTGTAGCTGTCATAGCCCTTTCTGGTATTTGGCACTTATGTAAGTGCAGGCTTACTTTCACATGCAATATTAGCTATTTAGCATTAGGCTTAGAAATGAATCATTACTATTATCCTTATTCTTTAGTGGGGTACATATAGTTATTTGTATTGTATGTAACTAGGGTATATAGGTAGATTGTAACTTTGGGGAGCCTAGAGGATAATCTGATACATTACAATGGAAATAAAAGAGATAATTTATTTCTAACTTTGGAGCCCTCATGTATAAAACCTTAGATTTTTAAATGAATATTCCTCAATGTTACAATTGTTTCACACAGCCCTAGAACTCTCTCCCTTATAGGGATAGCTCATAACCTGTTGTGGACTAACAGATGTGGGCCAACAGAGCGATGTAAATCCATTTTCTTTACATAAAGGAGACAGTATCTTGAGGTCCTTTAAAGTGGTATGTGTAAAGCATCCAGACACTGCTGTAGGTCACCCACAATTTTGTTATCTTAATTCTCCCTTTACCCTTGCCCTCCCCCCCAGGGGGAGGTTTGGTATGATGATGGTCCCTGGGCTTCTGATGCATGATCAGATGATATACTGTCAAACAAATATTGTTGTGAAATATATACTATTTCATTTTTGGTGAAAATGTGCTGTATTTTTAACAAAATTATTATTATTATTATACTGGATTGATATAGCGCCAACATTTTGCTCAGCACTTTACAATATAAACGGAGACAATACAGCAACAATACAGTTCAATACAAGAGGGCTAGGAGAGCCCTGCTCCTCGGAGCTTACAATCTAAAATCTGAACACATTTATGACATTTTAGCAGTGGTATAGAGTGCATGTAAAACAGGGCACCTTTATAATCCTATACATAGTGGTGTTTTTGTGTTATTGTAAATTGAGGGATGTTGGTGCTTATCCATGCAATTCTGGCAGTATATATCCCCTCTGCTCATTTGTAAATAACTCTGAAATGCTTTGAACCAAAATTGTAATTTTTAGTGTTATAAACGGGAAAGATTATAAAGTAAAATTAAATTTTTTATGCACAGCAACAACAATGCTTTTAAAATTAACACTGATCAAAATAAAGTGTCTTTTTTAGTTTTGCTACATCTTTTTGTCTATAGATTTCATATAAAATAAGATAATTATTGTAACACTTTATCACAAAAATATAGTCAGGTTTGTGCCAAAAAAATAACTGTCTCCTTGTAATGACAAAGTTATCAACGAAAAACACGCCCGTAATAGAAATATAAAAATCATTCTATTTCATAAGGGGTATACAGGTGGGAGAATTGAAGTGGTTGAAATATGTGCAGTTTTTTTAATACACAATTATTTCCCATCTAAAATTCAGCTTTCAGAAGTAATAAAGACCTGTGATATACATCTTTAAAATCAGTTCAAGGTATGGATCATCCTTTTTAAAAAGGGAACTAATTGAACTGGGATGCAAAAATAGTAGAAAACACTGCCCTGCACAAGGCAGTACATCCACAGAACGTCTTTACTGATACACAACAAACAGCTTAAACATCCAACAGTAATGAAAGCATTGACGTATTTCGCACAACACAGTGCTTATCTCTGGGCTGTGAGAAAACATGTTGTCCCAAACCACCTCCTTTTGGGAGACCATGTCTTATAAAATATGGACTTAAGCATGTCAGTGATTTGTATCAGATGTTTTGAGGACTATAAAATGTATTAAATAGTCAACACTCAGCAAAAATGCATTCATGCCTCTGATATCAAATTTACGCATGACTAGCTTGTGCCATGGTAGTCTAGGTATGACATGTAACAGCAAAGACTCTTATTGCTTGGATGTTTTTAGACAGACTTGACAGGCTGTAAACACACTGATGAACTAAATGTAGTTTGTTTAGTATATCACATCTACAACATTTTAGGATTAGAGTTGTGTTGCCTGAAATTGTCATTGGCAACTAGGGATAAGCCCTGTAAGTGAAAGACCTGGTATGGGAAATATGAATTTTAGGAGCCCTTTTGAAGCTTTTTTTTTTTTAAACAAGGTGGTAATTTAGGATGTTTTGTATTTAGTAAGCTTATGACCAGTGCTGAAAGGCATTCCAGTCCATATGATGGGTCCCCAAGTTTTCTGTAAAGGTTCCTTCACACAGGCGTTGAAAATAGGTGGTTGGGTTGGATTTTTAACTGAATGTCTATCAGTGCCACTTACAATTATTAAAACAGGGAGCGGATGGAGGTGTTCACACATTGCCTGGCATTTCAGCAAGGCAAAAATAATGCTGCCTGCAGAGTTTGGCAGGGGATGACACTTTGTAACTGCTTCTGTTCACTTCTATTGAAAAGCACCACAGCATGCCATAAATGAGCTGTAAAAGTGCCTGTAGTCTTTACTGTGCGTTTAAGGTTCTGTCGCAATGCTTTAAAAGTGATCATTTCCCATCTTAGCCTTGTAAAAAAAAATATATATATATTACAGGGTGTTTGAGGAGTGTTGCTTGATACTATATGAATGCCTGTACAACACATCCAAATGCTCAATAATGCCATAGGTGAGGCTGCTTTAGAATTCAATGCCCATGTGAAATAGCCCTAAATGTTATTTTGTAAAAACATCTTCTGCATTTTTTGTATGTTTTTATGATACCTCTTACCTTTCCCATAATGTTGAACACATGTTTGCTGTTGTTACATCTATTGCTCCATTACAAGTGACATTTTTTAGCTTGAAGGACCATCAAAGCTATGACTATTGAGCTCTTATGGGAAGAGGCTGCTGCATCTGGGTGGTTCTGTCATAAGAGATGTGTCAGCCTATGGGGTTGTGACCAAGGGCTTTTGTTCCATACAGAACCGTTCCTTTCTTCATATAAGTCAATGGGAATGCAGGTTGATGCAGCTTAGAAAACAAAATGCTGGTGAGAAGGATGTCCAATTCAGCTGTATGTGATCTTTGCAGGCTCTCAAAGTGATGTCAAATGCAGGGAGAATGTACCTGAAAGTATGCTACATTAACTGATTGACATCAACCTTTAAAGAGGAACTGAACTGTAATAACTAAAGAGGGCAAATGACACGAAGGTCAAGAACATATCACCAGAAGTTCCCATGGTCTCCATGCAGCTTTCTTTCCCTCATTACTGACTTACTCAGCACTGTCTTTGTGTAGAGGCAGACAGCTTAGCAGAGGCAGGGTTTTTCTTCTTCATGTCAGAGCGTCCAACAAGGAGAACTGTGGACAGCACTCACTTCACATCTCCTGAGACTAGTAATCAAAGAAAGCAGAGACTGAGATTCACACTGCTGATATACAGCTATGAGGGTCTAGGCACTTAAGTGCCTAGGCACCTTTATAAACCAGGAAGTGCTCTGCTAATATTCAGAAGTGATCCCAGACAAAAGAAACATTTTAAGGCAAAAATAATATGTACAATCTGTCCCATTGTAATCTTTGAAACTAAATTAACAATTAACATTAATCTTCTATAGCATGTACTTGCCTTGATCCAAGTACCCACTGTGATTTCTGTTTGCACTCTCCTGTCTATCCATGCTGTCTGCATTAGTCACTTCTGACAGTCTATGCTGACACCAGAGAATCCCAAGATATAGCCTTAATTTCCCGCACCCTCCAGCATACACCAGCCGATTGACAGTATCAGTTGTGTTTCCCTATGAGACTGTGTAGAAAAGGGTGTGTCTTTTCACCTCACTCAGTTCTCAGTTTACACTCAGCTCTCTACTCCATGCTGTGCATTGTGTGACATCAAATCCCTACCCCCTGCCTTTAACTGCTGAGAAAAGCTGTCTAAAATCTGTGCTTTAAGAAGCTGTAGAGAACAGAGGGCTGCAGATAAACAGGAACAACTTATGTAGGAGCATTGTTCTATCTCTATGTATCAGGCTTTTCTCTTCGGTGGATATATGTAAGGGTGTAAAATTTAGGTCCACTTTAAAGGATTTTTATGCATTCAAATTGCTAAACACGCTCTAGGCTTACCAATTCACCATTTCTCTAAAATAGCTCCAGCGACATCACAAAATATTACAGCAGTAAAATGTTTACACGAGGGTAAAATATTATTTTAAATGTATGATTTTTAAAATGTGAAACCCCTCCCCTTTGCATTTCAGTCCATTACATGTGCCATGATCCTTCCTTGGTACATCATAATGACTGTAAGTATTGTATATACTGGGCAGCCTACTATGTTTAGCAACATATTACTTGCACCCATACATTTATTGTTTCTTCTGCATTTACCCCTAGTCCTTGGCTTTAGTGAACTTCATTGTGATCTGCTGTACATCTTGAAGATTTCCCTGTAGTATTCACAAGGTCTTCAGCAAAATAGTGAAGAAAAGACAGTGAGAGCGAGGGAGATTTATGAGAGTGATTCAGAAGGCTGTGTTTGCTTGCTGACATTTGGATTCATCTATCGTCTCATTTCATGGAGTGTGATAGCACAGCACCATTCCAGAGCCACCAGAAACAATTTTCATTAATCACAAGTCGCAAGGCATCATGTCACTGAGGGTTTTGACTCAATGCTCCCTATCTCTGGCTGTTACATTCCAGTAGAGTTCATTCAATGATCTCACTCCCTCCACCAGCAAACACCCATTGACATACTCTGATTGCTGCTTTTTAAGGCCAACACTGGACACTCAGCAGAAAAGATATTTATTTGTGCAGCATTGTCTGGGAAACGTATAATATTTTTTTTTTTTTGCTTGCATGAATACCAGATACTGGAGTGCTATAGCACAGGAGAATATTTATGAAATAATAAATTTAACATGTAAACTCCATTGGAATAACATTTAGCTTTCTAAAGCACTGTATATTAAAAAAAATGTTTTTCAGCTTTTGTTTGCTGATATCCTGCACTCTCTTTGCTGCCATTTACTGACTGCATACATGCACTCCAATGATGGCTGCATGGTAGTTCTCAAGGTGAAATTCCTGATGGTGACTATGAACTATGTATGCAAGAAGCCTATTGAAATAACACACGTAGCCTCCAGCAAAAGCCAAAGTGATGGGATGACAATGCAGAAGCACAAAGCCTTGTAACCCTATTACAGTTCATTTCAATGAAAATGGCATATATTAAAATATTGAAAATTACATTTGAAATCATGTTAAAATGGTAAAGCTTATATGAGATCTTAGTGATTGGATTCACATGTGCTTTAGGTCATTTTTGTTTTTTTAATATTTAGTTCATGTATGGTGATGAGCTAAGTTTCAAGATTTGATTTAGTTAATACCTAAGCTCATCCGAACCCAGAAGTTAGCTGTCTTACTGGGCCAATGAACTGTAGGCAGGATATTCCTCACCTGACAGCGGATGTGCACAAAAGAGCAGTGATGTTCATGACATCATTGGCCTAATATGGACATATGGCTATATTATGTCAGTGATGTAATGTATAGTGCAAAATCCAAAGGCCAAAAAGCCACATGCCAAAAACAGGCGCTTGCCTAACAGCGATCACACTCTCCCTGGTTAACCAAAAAATTGGTTCGCTATGTGCATGGTAAAATAAATAAAACAATCATACAATATGCAAAACAACAACTCATGCCTGTGAGCAGGTAGCCTTTAACTTAGACAGGAGTCCACTAACAACAAGATAAGTGCAGCTGTCAGCAAAGAGGAGGAACTCCACCTGTTGAAAAACAACCAGGGAAAGAGAGCACAAACTGCATGGTGTAGTAAAAGTCCACTCACTTTTTAACGTCTACACCGAGTTCACCTTATGAACCAACATGTACAAGTACATCAGTGTTTCATATGGTGAACTCGGTGTAGAGCTATTTACCCTGAGGTCATCACAGAGGACAAGGGGGCACTCTTTACGTCTGGAGGAAAAGAAATGTAATCTCCAAACACGGAAAGGTTACTTCACAGTGAGAGCTGTAATAATGTGGAATAGACTCCCTCAAGAGTTGGTTCTGGCCAGCTCAGTGGATTGCTTTAAAAAAGGCCTGGATTATTTCTTGGATACACAGAATATAACTGGATACTAACATTTATAGGTAAAGTTGATCCAGGGAATATCCGATTGCCTCTTGGGGGTTGGAAGTAATTTTTTTCCCTACAGGAGCAAATTGGATCATGCTTTACTGGGTGTTTTGCCTTCCTCTGAATCAACTGTGGGTATAGGATTATAACTTCTTTTTTTTTTAAATGGTTGAACTGGATGGACTTTTGTCTTTTTTCAGTCAGACTAACTTTGGAACTTTATTAAAATTAATTGTATTATACTCATAGGGTTAAAGGGGGGAAAGAGCCCACTGCATCAAGCCAAGTCTCACAGTCAGGATGAATAAATGGATGGGCTATGGCTCACAGCATCTGCACTGCTATGTAGCCAACTTGCTGATAGGAGCTGCATAGGCTTCCTGGCTTCCTTGCTTGGCTTCCTCACTCCAAATATAGTGAACATCAAAAATACAACCATGTACAGTATATCATCCCTGATGACAGCTGTGAATGGGTAATGTTCCCCTTGCGTTTACTGGGTCACAGGATGTGTTTCAAGGACTTCTCCTCTTCCTCAGCTGACATAAAACATTGCAACACCCACCATTGTATTCTCTAGAGCCATTGCTTTAAAAAAAATATATAATGTTTGGGGGTTCAAAGTAATTTTCTAGCAAAAAAATGGTTTTTCAAAAAGTGTCAGAAAAGACTTGTTCTTCAAGTTGTTAAAAAAATGGGTGATGTGTGGCAGAAGCTTCTAATGTTGGCCCTGAAATGCTGGATAGTAGAAGCACCCCCCCTCCCCAAATTATCCCTTTTTGGAAAGTAGACACTCCAAGATATTTGCTAAAGGGCATGGCATGGCATATTTTGCAGATCTCATTTGTTGCCAAAAGTTTTTGGAAAATGAAGAAAGAAAACAAAATGTATTTTTTCTTTTATTTTTTTTCTTTTTCAAAACCCTGTGACAAAAGTGATATCTGCAAAATACTCACCATGCCTCTTACCAAATTCCTTGGATTGTCTACTTTCCAAAAAGGGGTCATTTGAGAGGGTGTTTGTACTATCCTGAAAGTGGTCATTGAATTTAGGGAACTGTATGTGGATAGGCTGCCAAAAAGTCTATCATGTGTGGTATCCCCATACTTGGGAGAAGTAGCAGGATTTGTTTTGGGGTGTTATTCCACATATAGATATGGCATACGTGAGCATTATATCATTTAAGTCACAACTTTGAGTAAAACATTTTTTTTAATTTTTCAAAAACGTGTGGCAAAAAAATGAAATCTTCCATGGACTCAATATGCCTCTGAGCAAATTCCTTGGGGTGTCTACTTTCCAAAAAGGGTCATTTGGGAGGGGGGTCTTTGTACTGCCCTGGAATTTTAGCACCTCAAGAAATGTGATAGGCAGGCAGAAAGTGAACGCTGCGTAAATTCCAGTCATGTAGCAGCATACATTTTGGCCTAAATTTATGACTAACTTTGAGTTTATTGCATATTTTTTGTAACCCAAGGTAGAAAATTTTTTTTTTCAAAATGTTTGATATATTTTAGTTCATATCACAAAAAATAAAAAAAAACCCAGTGTTGATTAAATACCACCAAAAGAAAGCTCTATTTGTGTGAAAAAAGGACGCAAATTTCATTTGGGTACAGCGTTGCATGGTGCAATTACCAGTTGAAATAGCGCAGTGCCGAATAGCAAAAAATGGCCTGGTCAGGAAGGGGGTAGAGCAAGTGGTTACTATTGGTCTAACTAAAAAGTGGGATCAGCATTGGTGTTATGTGTTGCACATTTCCTTTAAGTATTTTATTCTTTAAGACAACAACGGCAGCTAAAAACTGAGAATTTCCTACAGGCAACCTGATTTAACAAATGAGCCTTGTGCTTACTTCCTGTGCTTTAGACTGTGTCATTTTAACAAACACCAATCCTGATGGCAGCATACATGTCAGTGCTTGACACAAAGTTTTAATGTGACACACTGCACTGGCTACTTGGTTCCTTCCCAAGCAATTGAAGAGTACTTAACATTCACATTTTAATTTGCAGGCTTGTCTTCAGATATGAAGGATCATGGAATTACTGAAGCACAGGATGTTAATGGAGTTTTTCCCCCTGTTTTGCTAATTAGCTGCCATTAAACTGAAGGAAAAAAAGCCAGACAGATTCTGGGTGAATCATGCTCAGACATAAAATCTTAGAGCTGTATCCAGAATTTTGCATGTTTAAAGGCACAGTAAACACAACTGAAAACATCAATCATCAAAAAAATGGTTACTTTGCTACCGGTACACCTCCCCAGCATCGGATATTGGATCTCACGTGGCTAATCTGCATCTCTTATCTGCAAACAAACAAAAAAAAAGAGTGTGAGATGTATGATTTGATACACTTATTCTGGGGGCTGATAATAGCTTTAGAAGTCATTCTACTCCATTCTCTTCTTTTATGTTTGGATTTTGGTTTTATAAAGCAGTAGTACTTCAGTAAGTAATGCTTTTTTTTTTTTGGAATACTTGGCACCCTACTCAAGACAATTCGGGTTACTCTGAGCAGTGTTGTTTTTTAAAATGGAGTTCCATCCAAAAGTGGAAGCTCCGCTTGTTTGTCTCCTCCCCTCCTACATTGCCATATTTTGCACTTTTTGGGGGGGAGGGGGAAGCAGATATCTGGTTTTGACAGGTAACCGCTCCCACTTCCGGCTCAGTTCACCACAGTGAAGTGAGCTGGAAGTTCGACATTACACAGGTCCCAGAAGACTGCTGGACCAATCAGGAGGCACAGCGTGACTCGCGCATGCGCATTGGGCACCCGGCTGTGAAGCCGCAAGCTATTACAGCCTGGTGCACGCAGCTGAGATGCCGGCGTCGGGGAGAGAAGAGGGAGGGAAAACTAGCTTGGAACTTCACCTGCTGGCTATAAATGCTGTGAGTGTGGAATACTTATGTGCAGTATTTCATATTTCTCAACTTAAAAAATGGGAAAAAAATTCATTGTAAGTTTTTTATTTTTAATTTGTGCACAAAAGGATACATCCCCATCAGTTTTAACTTAAGCAAAGCTGTTAACATTGTTTATGAGCTGTAACAAGAATGTGCAGATCAGATTTCGGTTCTCATCCTAAGAGGCACATATTTGCTTCAGGTTAGTGTCTCATTATCAAAGATTTGGATAAGGGCCATTCAAACTTTAGTTTTAAACAAGCCATCAATGAGATCTTCCGCATTTCTGTCCTCACTAGCTCACTCCTTGTTCCCTCCTTAATGAACCCTCCACCCCTCCTTATGACCCCACTATCTCTATGAAAGTCTGTAATTTTTTAATTAATATCTACCTTTTACGAACGTCTTCAGGTTGGCCACCTGACCCTGCAGGGTTTTTTTTATCTTTCCATTTGATAAGGGCTTGGTGGTTGTAGGCCAGAGAACCATGAACCAGGAAGAATAAGGACATTTTGTGGTCAAGATGAGGTACTATGGGGGACAGTTTCAAAAGAAAAGTTTGCATTGCAGCTGCTTTCTAAGCACCTGGGGAAATTTTATGAAAAGTAAAGGTTTTGCCCAAGGCTGAGCTTTAAGCATTTTACTGCTGATGAGTATAAAGTAAGGCATATCATGTATAAGCTGATGTTATGCAATTTGTGACAAGGAATCTGAGGATCAAACTATTTGGTAAAGATTTCTGAAGCTGCAAGTTCTGACCCTCACTTAAAAATTTCAAACCATTTCTGCTAGACCTACTCAGAAATCATCAGCATATTTAAAGGTCAAATATTGGCTTCGGTACTCTAAATTACTGACTAAATTTCTGGGTGTAAACCAACTGCACTGTTCTGCTTTACCCAAAGTTCTAGTCTTTGGGAAGCGTTTCAGTGTCATTATGCATTGTTCGTGGTAGAGGCAGGAGTCCAATTATTGCACAAAAAAAGCTTACAGAGGAGGCTGTAGCAGACAGGTCACATGGATCGAAAGAGCGTGCCAGAGTGGGTAGTCAGGTAAGTGAAAAAAGCTCTTCTGCATCCTTTCTAGATTTAAAGTGTTACTAAACCCAGGACCCTGCATTCAATATACCTGGTGTCCCATAGTACACAGAACATGGAATTTCAATTATAGTAAATATAAACGGCTATCTTTTCTCATCAGCAGTATACAGTATAGACGTCTTGTGACTTCTATCAGTGTCCAGCAGAGCACTGGTTACAGCTTGTAGAAGGGGTTTTCATTCCCCTGTAGGAGGCTGCAGGACCTCTGACCTCTGTCTGGGCAGTGCTGATTGGCCCTGTGCTGGTCACATGCACTCTTCCAAGAAAAAAAAACACTCTAGCAATACACACCAAACTGAGCATGTGAGCTTGCCCCTGAGCCTCTGTTCTGTCAGGAGATATTTAGGAATCACAGGAAGAAGGGGAGGATCAGAGAAGAGATGATCAAAAATCCTTTTTACACAATGCAGAGGATTAACCCCTTAGGTTCCACAGTGAGTACAAGCATGCTTTACTGCATATACAGACTGATTTTATTGTTGTGGGTTTAGTAATGTTTTAACCTCCTATACGCTGATGTCACACAAATATGCGTCTCACAGAACTGGGCTTTTTTCCGTGGGGCCACATATTTGCGTACCTGTCTTTGTGCTGGGAGTAAGCCGCACAGCACGCTCCCAGCACAACAGCACAAAGACTGGGGTGTCACTAAGAGCCCCGGGTCCCATTTTAACTATAGGGACCCGGGACTCCTGATTCTGGGTCACATGATCACTGAGATAGCCTCTGATTGGCTATCACAGTGATCACTCACTGTACAGCCCGTCTATCCTTGTTTTTTTTTTCTCTCGGAATGGAGGAGAGAGATACATTGTATCTCTCTCTCCTTCTATAGAGAAAAAAAACTGTTAACAAAAAGATAAATAAATAAATATTTTAAAATAACATTAAAATTAAAAAAAAAATACCTAGATCAAGGTTTGATCTAGTTCAGTGCCAGAGTTAGTGTTTGGGTCAAGGTCAAAGGTCAGGATTTTTTTTTTAAATTGGTATCGGTGTCAGTTAGTGTCCGTGTGTTTTAGGTAAAAAAAAAACAAAAAACAAAATGCGCACTATTGTTTCTGGGCTGTACTGTGGGTACAAACAACAAATAACATACACATATATGGCATCACTGCAATCGTCAAGAGCTTAGTTTGGGTTGTTTTTTGGTGGTAGATTATGGTAGTAACAAGAAACACAGCAAAATTTTAAAAAATTATTTTTTTTTACTGTTTTGGGCCACTTTTCCTTTGATAATAAAAAAAAAATCAGGAGATATCCATTACCATTTACCACTAAATGAAAGCCCAATTTGTCCTGACAAATACAGGGTATAATTCACCTGGATATACAAAGCAGTTATGTTAGTAAACCCGTACATATCATCACATCATCACAGTAGCAAAATTGTGCTTAGGCGTTAAGATTTGTTTTACCCTTAGGCGTGAAGGGGTTAATGAACATTCAACCTTGCATTGCACCCCCCTCAACACACACACACACTGCAAGGTTTAGATGTTTTTTATCTCAATTTGTTTGTAGCCAAAGTTGGATTATAAATTAGGAATGCAGGTTAGCAGCTCCAACTCCATTCTGACTTTCTTGATTAGTATGCTTGCTCCAGACCCGCTTCTCAAAGTGCTCAAACCATATACTGTACATCCAGACAGTTAACATTTTCATAAGGCAATAAGTAACATCTATATTTCTTTCAGTACATGCTCCTTGTTAACACACAGTTACAAACTTGTTCAATAAAATGATTGGTAATTTGTAAGCACAAAAAAATCAAAACGCAATCTTGAAGTCATACCACTGCAGCATGGACTCTGTTGGGATGCAGTTTCCTATATTAAGAATTTGATAAACCAGTTAATTGGAAAGTATTGGTGTTAAAACATGATTTTTTAATTTATTACATAATATTTGATTGAAGTTTTTGAAATAAGTAACAATGAACAAATATGTCAAAGAACAATACAGATCAAGCTTGATGAAACAGTATGAACATGGTATGGAGTTAGGTAAGGAAAGTGAGAGAAGAAAATAAATAAATATATATATATATATATATATATATATATATATATATATATATTGTGGGAACTCGCTTCAAATGGTAGAGCTCTTCTTGTTAAAGCACACAGCAACTCGCTTCTTTAAGGGCTTTTTTTGCCCACTTTTATTTACAAGAAAGTTCAAATAACACAAATGCTTCCCACGCAGGGGTATCTACCATCAAGCAATACCAACAGTATTCAGCCTCCTGGCTTGTACACAGTTCATTGTCTGTCTCCTGCAGACTCTTCCCAAATTATGGCCACTAGCACACAGCTAGTCTGGCTTCCACCTGACTCCAAGGCAGAGACCTCCCGTCTGCCAGGGTGGAGCCCTCCTGACTCCGTTTGCCGGGGTGGAGCCCAGAACTATAGTTAGGACTCTATAAAAAGGCCTGCACACACCTGTGCAATCAGTGTGCTGGGGGTTCTCAAAACACGGACCCCGGATTGGAGATTTCATCCCTCCCAGATCTCTTTGAAATCTCCAGGCTCCAGATCCCAAAACAAACCTAATGAATAAATGAGGAAACCAAAAAGTCAGTTTCCTCTGCAATACATTAACTCTCTGGAGCCCCTCAACCTGCCTGGTTGAGAATCCAGGGTTTTCAACTTGTGTTTGACCGTGGCAGGACACCGCACTGCCACAATATATATATACAGTTGTGTTAAATAATAGCAGTCAGACATCACTAACCCGATCAATCACTGTTTTTGGTAGAAATGATATTTCTACATGGCAAATAATTTACTACCAGGTGTAGTAGGGTAATAAAAATCCAACAGACTCCAACTGACATGCATGCTGCTGATTCTGTGTAATTGAATCACTAATTGAAAGAGGCATGTTCAAAATAATAGCAGTGTGGAGTTCTTTTAGTGAGGTCATTCATTCTTTGAAAAACTGGTGGCAATTATTGTCCTTATTTAAGGAAGGAAGGCAGCAAATGTTGTACATGCTGGTTACAGTGCATTTCTCTCTGAAATTCTGAGGAAAATGGGTCATTTAGGACATTGTTCAAAAGAACAGCGTACCTTGATTAAATAGTTAATTGGAGAGGGGAGAGCATATAAAGAAGTGCAGAAAATGATAGGCTGCTCAGCTAAAATTAATGCAAATGCTTTAAAATGGCAACCAAAACCTGAAAGACCTGGAAGAAAGCGAAAAACTACCATTCAAATGGATAGAAGAATAGCCAAAATGGCAAGGACTCAGCCAACAATCAGCTCCAGGAAGATCAAAGAAGGTCTAAAGTTACCTGTGAGTACTGTTACAATTAGAAGACGCCTATGTGAAGCCAAGCTATCTGCAAGAAGCCCCCGCAAAGTCCCACTGTTGAAAAAAAGACGTGCTGAAGAGGTTACAATTTGCCAAAGAGCACATTGACTGGCCTAAAGAGAAATGGCGCAACATTTTGTGGACTGATGAAAGTAAGATTGTTCTTATTGGGTCTAGTGGGCGGAGACAGTTTGTCAGACGACCCTCAAACACTGAATTCAAGCCACAGTACACTGTGAAGACAGTGAAGCATGGTTGCACAAGCATCATGATATGGGGATGTTTCTCATACTACGGTGTTGGGCCTATTTATCGCATGCCAGGGATCATGGATCGGTTTGAATACATCAGAATACTTGAAGAGGTCATGCTGCCTTATGCTGAAGAGGAAATGCCCTTGAAATGGGTGTTCCAACAAGACAACAACCCCAAACACACCAGTAAACGTGCAACATCTTGGTTCCAGACCAGCAAGATTGACGTTATGGAGTGGCCAGCCCAATCCCCGGATCTTAATCCAATAGAAAACTTGTGGGGTGACATCAAAAATGCAGTTGCTGAGGCAAAACGAAGAAATAGAGAAGAACTGTGGAATGTAGTCCAATCATCCTGGGCTGGAATGCCTGTTCACAGGTGCCAGAAGTTGGTTGACTCCATGCAACACAGATGTACAGCAGTTCTCAGAAACAGTGATTATACAACGAAATATTAATTAAGGGATTCAAAGGAAAGCAAAATCTTCAAACATTTTTCAGTTTATATAGTGAATGTTTGAGTTTGTAAAGAAGAATACAAACACTGCTATTTTTTTCAACAGTCTAATATTCACTTTTCTTCAATCTTTTTAGAGGAACAAAACAAATTTGATATATTTTTCTTCATGTTTTGATTTGGAATAAAATGTGTAGTGTTCCCAATGCATTTGTGAGTATGGAAATAAAAGCTATTAGAAGGATTTTGAGCTTTATTCACTTTTTTTCAACACACTGCTATTATTTTGAACACAAGTGTGTGTGTATATATATATATATATACAGTGGGGCAAAAAAGTATTTAGTCAGCCACCAATTGTGCAAGTTCTCCCACTTAAAAAGATGAGAAAGGCCTGTAATTGGCATCATAGGTAGACCTCAACTATGAGAGACAAAATGACAATCACATTGGCTGATTTGGAAAGAATTTATTTGCAAATTATGGTGGAAAATAAGTATTTGGTCACTTACAAACAAGCAAGATTTCTGGCTCTCACAGACCTGTACCTTCTTCTTTAAGAGGCTCCTCTGTCCTGCACTCATTACCTGTATCAATGGCATCTGTTTGAACTTGTTATTAGGATAAAAGACACCTGTCCACAATCTCAAACAGTCACACTCCAAACTCCACTATGGTGAAGACCAAAGAGCTGTCGAAGGACACCAGAAACAAAATTGTAGACCTGCACTAGGCTGGGAAGACTGAATCTGCAATAGGCAAGCAGCTTGGTGTGAACAAATGAACTGTGGGAGCAATAATTAGAAAATGGAAGACATACAAGACCACTGAGAATCTCCCTCGATCTGGGGCTCCACGCAAGATCTCACCCCGTGGGGTCAAAATGATCACAAGAACGGTGAGCAAAAATCCCAGGACCACACGGGGGGACCTAGTGAATGACCTGCAGAGAGCTGGGACCAACATAACAAAGGCTACCATCAGTAACACACTACGCCGCCAGGGACTCAGATCTTGCAGTGCCAGACGTGTCCCCCTGCTTAAGCCAGTACATGTCCAGGCCCGTCTGAAGTTTGCTAGAGAGCATTTGGATGATCCAGAAGAGGATTGGGAGAATGTCATATGGTCGGATGAAACCAAAATAGAACTGTTTGGTAGAAACACAACTCGTCGTGTTTGGAGGAGAGAGAATGCTGAGTTGCATCCAAAGAACACCATACCTACTGTGAAGCATGGGGGTAGCAACATCATGCTTTGGGGCTGTTTCTAGGCAAAGGGACCAGGACGACTGAGCCATGTACAGGACAGAATGAATGGGGCCATGTATCGTGCGATTTTGAGTGCAAACCTCCTTCCATCAGCAAGGGCATTGAAGATGAAACGTGGCTGGGTCTTCCAACATGACAATGATCCCAAATATACCGCCCGGGCAACGAAGGAGTGGCTTTGTAAGAAGCATTTCAAGGTCCTGGAGTGGCCTAGCCAGTCTCCAGATCTCAACCCCATAGAAAACCTTTGGAGGGAGTTGAAAGTCCGTGTTGCCCAGCGACAGCCCCAAAACATCACTGCTCTAGAGGAGATCTGCATGGAAGAATGGGCCAACATACCAGCAACAGTGTGTGCCAACCTTGTGAAGACTTACAGGAAACGTTTGACCTCTGTCATTGCCAACAAAGGATATATAACAAAGTATTGAGATGAACTTTTGATATTGACCAAATACTTATTTTCCACCATAATTTGCAAATAAATTATTTCCAAATCAGCCAATGTGATTGTCTGGATTTTTTTTCTCATTTTGTCTTTCATAGTTGAGGTCTACCTATGATGCCAATTACAGGCCTCTCTCATCTTTTTAAGTGGGAGAACTTGCACAATTGGTGGCTGACTAAATACTTTTTTGCCCCACTGTATATATATAAATAGTGCCTGTGTCAGATGAAGAATTCTTAGATTTGCTCTGTTTCAAGGGTGAACAGAATATTTGTAATCCCGACAGTACTGATCTCCTAAGGTTTGTGGTGTTATTCATGGTTGCCATCAAGTTGGGGAAAAAAAAACTGTGTGTGTGTGGGGGGGGGTTTGAAAAAAGGGGGAGGAGGTGGGAAAGTTGGAGGATTTTTTTAAACAGTTAAATGCATGTTTTTTTTTTCTTAATTGATCATTTTTGCTATATACTGCATAACTAAAGGGTTGAATACTTAAACACTGCAGAAGGTCCACATTACGAGCACACACGACAGATAAACTGCTTCATAATGCTTTAAACAATCAGTGTGAGTGACAACTTTATTATCTTGCATATGGAAACCACTAAGCATCTTCTGTTTTGTTTCAAGATGTCACTAAAGCTTCTTTACATTCTATTGTAGAGCCAACCTAGTCCATGCAACGCTCATAATTGCTTGTCTGAGAATTTGCAACTTCCACATTCCCAACAATATTATAATATTCATAATCTTAATCATTATGATTATCATAATAACATCTCATTTTTGGCATTCATCTTCTTTTCAACCTGTTTTGAGAAGAACAGAGATGATATTAGGATAATGTTTTACCTTTGCCTTGTGTATTTTTAACTTTTCTTTTTAGTGCTGTATGTTTTACAAAAACCCTAGTGTAGCTACTCATCCACCAAATACATTTCATGCTTCTTCATCTGTACAGCTCTCAAGACTTGCAAACAGAGTTTTGTCTGCCTACTGTGTCAGTTCATTTAATTTCCTTTCCACCTGGGCTGCAGATTATTCATACTCACCTGTTTCTCCAAACAGAGAACAGACACAGTTATGTTATTTTCTACAAAACTGGTAGTGTTTCATTCAGTCATTGGGGAATGTGAAGAAAGACATCTCATGCAATATGAGATAGTAGATAGGATTCTTCTTTTTTTGGTACAGTTTAAGAATATATTTCCTTGACTCATAACAAATTGTATACATATATTGGTGAAATAAACACAACACACAACACTTTAGCTTTCAATTTCTGCTCTTAAAGACAACCTTTACTTAAAAAGTGAAGATTTCCATACATTTTATGGAATATCTAAAATGTTTATTGTACCTAAGTAATACCTTGAAAAATGTACCCTTTGTCCTGAATTCCTGTTATTTAGTAGTTCCTTGAGCCTTATATCTGTATATCTGCAAAGTCTGCTAGTCTCAGGAGATTTGGAGTGAAATTTGGTGGCATCCCTCCTGTGCTCCACGCTGTTTTCCTTGCTGGAGAGGAAGCTATAACTGAGGACCCAAAGGGCAAAGAACGTATGCCTTTCTGCGTCATCCTTTTTTGTGGCTCTGTGATTTTTTTTTTCACTTCTCCTGCTGCATCTTTTTTTTTTTAAAGAAATATTTATTGGGTTTTCATCAGTACAAAACTGCAAAGAAATGCAGGCAGCATATACAAAATGCGTTAATCACAGAGAATGAAAATGATACATAAAAAAAAACATAATTGTACCTGCTGCATCTTAAATATTCCCCCACTAGTTACAAGATCTTTTGTCATCAGGGGGCAGCTCAGACCTGAGGAAACTTCCACACAGGTTTAGCTGGGAGCATGCTCAGTGTGGCTGAATGGCAAGTCTAATGACACAATTCTGGCTATGCTTTGATGCACTTCTTGCTTCAGCTCCATTTTGAATAGAGGAGGATTACCATGGCTGTGGACACACTGCACTTATTGTATAATCTTCATACAGCAATCTATGTAGTAATGGGATGGCGGTTTAGTTCCAGGTACCTTCAGTGTTAGGTCCTTACTTTAGTGTTTTGTATATAGCAGTTATAAATTATGCACTGATTGCACTCAATGCACATTAATTGCAATTGTGAGTTGCCTCTGGGGATTTCTGTTTGGTAATGCTTAGTGGCTTTGTAGTTAGCACTCCTACCTTGCAGCACTAGGGTTCTCAGTTTAAATCCCAACAGAGGCACTACATGGAGTTCTTCCTGTGCTTATGTAGCTTTTCTACTACATTCCAAAGACATAGTTGAGGTTAGATTAGATTGCAAGCTTCTTGAAGGCATGGACTAATAAATGTATAATATGTAAAGCATTGTGCAAATTGATGATGCAATACAAATACCTGTAATAAGTAAAACATATTTAATCTCTGTGTTATCTGGCTACTGCTACTGCTGCCTGAAGAAGCGACTTTTAGAGGCCTTGAAATGTTGCTTTTTGGTGACAGTAAAAGTGTTCTGTTTCTTTAGTTTGAATATGGTGTGCTGATGATATCTTGGACTGGGGCTTATGTTTGGTGACACCATTCATCACATCACCTTAGTACCCTTTTATAATTGGGTCTGCTGCATAAAGTACACTGGATTTTTTGTATACACAGAGACACAGTGTGGCATTGTAGAGTAGTAAAAAGAAACACTCAGGATAAGGGAACCCAGAAGCAATACTGATGACTAGTCCTTACCTTTTTGTGTATAGCTTCAGCAGTCATGATCCTCTACTGGCCAGAGAGATCAGGTGACAAAGGCCACATGAAACATTATTGTAATATTTTACTAATACAATTTGTACAGATTAATAAAGCCCCAGTCATGGGGTAAGGGCTAGGGAGAACCAGGGTTAGGGCTACAGATAGGGGCCATCAGGTATCTTTATAATTAGTACAAACAGAGGAAAATGTTGGGAGTTTTATTTGGACAGCAAAAGTAAGTGTTTGTTAGATTTTGTAAAAGAAATTGAATTTTTTTTTACTATAATGAATGCCAATTGGAAATTAAAATTCTTCTTTTAAGGTATGCTATCAAAGGTTATCTAAATCTGCCCACAGCAAAACAGTATACTTTTTTCATAACTGCCTAAAACAGTTAATAAGTAATTAGTTGATCAATCTATACTACACAAAATGACAAATGTTGCTTGAGTCAGAAGGATATGAAATAGCCCTAATCATTATATGGACAGCAAAAGTAAGCATTTGTTAGATTTTGTAAAAGAAATTGAATTTTGTATCAACTTTCATGAGTGCCAACTAGAATTTAAAATGATATTTTTAAGGTATGCTATCAAAGGATATCTAAATCTGCCCACAGCAAAACAGTATACTTTTTTCATAACTGCTTAAAACAGTTAATAAGTAATTAGTTGATCAATCTATACTACACAAAATGACAAATGTTGCTTGAGTCAGAAGGATATGAAATAGCCCTAATCATGAAGGGGGTGAAGTATTGTACTTTATTCCAAGCTCTTAACCACAATAACTGAACAACGTTTGTGGCATAGAACCTACTAGTGTGTTTTGAATACCTGAAGAAAACTGGAGAACCAATAGAAAATTATTATATGAAACTCATTATGGGACTTTATCAATAAAATTGCAGCATTTGCATTTGTTAATCTGCCATTGAAATGTGACAAATGTATCATAATGTCGCTTTTCATGTAATAAATGTTTAACATCACTTGCCATATACCTGATGTTTTGTCAGACTATACTAAACTTGCCACAATGTTGCATTATGTAAAAGTGTGGTAGAATTGACACAGCTTTGTCAACTCATTTTCAGGTGATTGCACTTTTACACAAGGTCCACATCACTTCTTAGCCACTTGACGACCGGGCTAGAGCCGAATGACGGCTACAGCACAGTCGTCTGGTTCTGGGAGGGTGTCATTTGACATCCTCCAGTACTGTGTGCCCCCTGGGGCGCGCACCCCGCAAGTTCTGTGATCACTGTGTCCTTTGGACACAGCAGATCACATGACATGGTAAAGGGCCAATCACAGCACCCTTTTACCACATGATCAGCTGTGTCACAATGTAAATACAGTTGCTGGTTATTGGCTGCACTTTCCTCACGCTGTCACAGTGTGAGAAGTGAATAAAGCCAGTAATCGGCAACTGTTTTTACACATTTGAGGACATCAGTGCAGCTCCAGCATTGTCCATCAGTGCAGTCCCAGCATTGTCCATCAGTGCTGCCAATCAATGTCCATCAGTGCTGCAAGTCAGTGTTCCTCAATGCCACCAGTCATTCTCCATCAGTGCCACCAGTCAGTGTCTATTATTTCCTCCAGTCAGTGCCCATCAGTGCCAACTATCCGTGCCCATCAGTGCCATATATCAGTGCAGCTTCATCAGTGTCCATCAGTGCTGCCTATCAGTGCCCTTCAGTGTTGCCTATCAGTGCAGCCTCATCAGTGCCACCTCATCAGTACCCATCAGTGCAGCCCATCAGTTCCCATCAGTGCTGCATATAAGTGCTGCATTTCAGTGCACATCAGTACAGCCTCATCAGCGCACATCAGTGAAGGAAACAAATTACCTGTTTGAAAAATTTTATAACAGAAACTAAGAAGAAAAATATTTTTTAAAAATGTTTGGTCTTTCTTCATTTGTTTAGCAAAAAATAACAAAACCCAGTGGAGAGTAAATACCACCAAAATAATAATAATAATAATAATAATAATAATAATAAAAAATAAATTAAAATAGTAAAAATGTCATTTGGGTACAGTGTTGCATGACTGCGCAATAGTCATTCAAAGTGCGACAGCACTGAAAGCTGAAGCTTGGCCTGAACAGGAAGGGGGTGAAAGTGCCCAGTAGGCAACTGGTTAATTATGCAACAGATCACCATGTTAAAGTCCACATTTTTAAAAATGCTAGCTCTCCTATGTATTAATATAACATTAATGTACCGCTGTTGCAGAAAAAGAAACCGTTTTCTTTGATTTTTAGAAGAAGGACTTAACTTAGCCCCTGGTGTGATCCATAGAAAGGTTCATGACTTCCTGATATGTAGATTTTGGACATGAAAACTGTTAAGACACAGGGAGAAGTTTGCCAGCTGACCTCATTAGCACACATACCATGCACCCAACAACTATGTTTGCAGGGCATCCCTGGCATCCTTGGCATCCCTCAAGGCATGCATTTGCCTGGCTTGTCAATGTAGGCTGTCACAGCTACTATGTTTGCACAACAATTTCCTTTCGATTTACCACAACTATGGAATAGAAAGACCCACTTATCTATCCATTCCCTTTGTATCCAATCAGGCAGGCCCTTGCACTACATCAAGGGTGTCCAACCCCCGCCCCCCAGAGAATTTATCATGCTGCTCAGGCCCATGTGGAGGGACACTGTGGCAGCCTCCATTGACAAGCCAGGCAAAAACATGTTGATAGATTACCTGTCATCTAAAAATTGGTGATGTTTTATCCAGCCTAAACCTTTTTTCTCATTATATATCCAATACATTTATTATAACCCCCATACAAGACTGATAGTTGATAACCAACGTTTTTTCCCCTTATCAAAGGCATCAGAAAAGGCTGCCTCGTTTCTCCCATACTCTTTAACCTTGCACTGAACTCTCTTTTATATCTCTTAGATGCTTTTGCAGACCACCTTTTTCTCTCTGCAGTATATCACATCCTGAATCCTTCCTTCTCAGCATACTATCCCTTATTACCTCATATGATTAGATCACTGGCTATGAAATTTTTTTTTAGAATTTTAAGGCACTTTGCTTAACTAAACACATCAAGTCTTTTTGGAGTAATCTCTACTATTTGTCTGAAAGATAAAATGTTATATCTTGGGGTATCAATTCCTAAGAATCAATGAGTTCAATATTTCTCCCCTCTTGTAATCACTCAAAGCAGCTTTTACAACCTAATTTACCACTTACAGTATATGGGTAGGATGGGCCTAAGTAAAATGGTAGCCTTTCCAAAAGTGTTTATACCATGCAGGGTCTCCCTATTTATTTAAAACATTCAGACCTTAAGTGTATTTATAAGCTGTTCTGAAAGTTCATCTGGGGATGTAGGAGAGCAGCCATGAGTCTACACAGTTTACAGCAACCCTCCAGTAATGGAGGGCGTAAAATACCTGACCTTGAACTGTATAATTTTGCCTTCCTTACCAGATATACTGCATAGACTGGATTTATGGTACTTCAGTGTACACTGACACAGACCTTGACCAGAACATGCTGCCTTGCAATAATTTATTGTATGTCTTCCATATTCACAAGGACCTTTTTCCTTCAGATGTTACTACAAACCCCTCTTATATAATACCTGGCTCATTTTGAACAAAATATGCACCCGCTGCTGTTGAAAAAAAGGCAATAAAAGGCATTCTTACATTAATGGAAATCCAATGATCCACCTTCGATCTCATTAGAAGGTTAATCATTTAACTTATACTGTATATTTTGCATGGAGTGGATGGAGGTCTCTTTAAATAAATAAATACAGATCCAAATAGCAATTTGATACTTGGGAGATTTTTTATATTTTGGAGATTTTTATTCAAAGCCTAACTCAACACAACAGTCAATATTGCAATGCTTTCAATACACCCCCCCCCCCCCATTAAAGGTCAACTCCATATTCAACTTATCCACCATATCTTACTGGCTGAGACTTCCCCCATTTCCCCATGCGCCATTAAGTATAAGACCGACTGCCACTCTCCCAATATTCAACAATTCATTTTGAACTCTGTATCATCTGTGAACACCAAAAATGTGCTGCTAATTGACTATCAATCTGTTTTTGGCCAAATGTTGCATTCATCCCTGTTGTTCAGTGCATTCTTGTTCAAAATAGAATTTCAGAAATAATCTCCATTAATCATCTGTTTTAGAAGGTCATTTTGGGTTACTGGTTTCACTTGTCACTTACTGGATTAACTTTGTGTATTTCCATCTGTTTTGATTATAAATGCTTAACAATTTGAAAGTTTTAAATATTTGAGATTTAATAGGTTTTATTTATTTATGTTGAAAACAAATCATATTGCCTCTATTAAAATAGTATGAGAAACTATAAAGTTGGGTTTCTTAGACTTTTTCAAAATTTATGTATGTTATCTGTTTCATTCTCTTGAGTACAGACAATAAGCCTTTATTGACTAATCCATTACCTGCATCTTGTTTTCTACTGGATATTCATTTTGGCTTCATAAATAACCTCACTATATAAGTATTAGATCATGCAGTACAGAAAGTATTGTATATGTATCTTATTGACAAATAACAAACTAGAGCTGAGTACAATCAATGTATTGTGCCCATACTTTAATAGAAATATGCTTTACTGAAATATTTTATATCTTGTGACTATCCTAGGACTTGCATCTTCTCTTCTCTCCAATGTTTAACATTTAAATTATATGTAATAGCAGGTCAGCCTGTGAATATGAGCAGAATGTTTGCAGTACAACGCTAGCAGAAGTAATTAGGTTCCTAGGTGAAGCCAAGAGTGCTAATGCACATCCACCCTGAATATTAAACAGCCGTCTTCTGCCAGTATTTAATTTGATGTAGGTCACAGATGAGTGTGCATGAAACAGCAGCCTTCAAGAAACTCAGAAAGCTATTATTTAGTGTGGTGAAAAGCAGACGTCGGGACTCTGCATCTCACAACACATTAAACACGCCTCTCTTGGAGAAGCTGACCGTGTACTGCCGACAAACAGATTTCTCATGAAAATAATGGAAACTGTGTCCACTGGTTGAGTCATAAATTTTACTGATGTACTTGTTTTTCAATTTACCACAATGCTATGAAGTTTCAGAATCATGTTGTACTTAAATAAGAGCAAATCAATACAAACTGTGTGAATCCCTAATTGTCAGGGGCAGGGTTTTTTATCATTAAGTTATGCTGAGCAATATTTTTATCCTGTAAGATTTAATATATTTCTGTGGAAACCCCAGCAGAGAGCAGGCTACAATCTTATGGTATCTACCAAGTGATCATTGAGTATAGAATCAAAGATCTCTTGATGCTCTGTCACAATGATAAGATCCATGAAGGTATTTTATTTTACAGAAACCTAGATGAGTAAAAGCAAATACTTTTGTTGTCTTCCTGAGTTTTTGGCAAACTTACATTAGGCCTATTGCATTGCACTGTTGTTAGTGCATTTAGGTACTATTATCCAAGCATTTTTGTAAGTGAAAAAGCTGTATATTTCTTACACTGGTTGTTTTTAGCCACCCATGCTTTTTCAATCATAAAGTCATAAACTCTACCAGGAAATTTTGTAAATACTATGAGCTTGCTTTACTACAGACAAATAGGTTGTTCACCGAGTTGTACTTTGCATGTTTTTGGTGGTACAATACATCTCTTGAGAACATATATATCTCCTGAAAGTGCTCCTTGGATAAGCAGTGAGTGATTTCCTGTGGCCAAATGGGAAAAAATTCCAGCTAATGTTCAAGACGGGGAGGGGGGGGTCTCCATCTGAGATTAGAGAGCAGCCGGTAGCCAAAGAAGAGTGAAATTAATGCTCCACGCAGCGGCTGGAGGAGCATGAGCAGTTTTCTTAACAATAAACATTTAAAACAAAAAAGCACATCAATTACAAATATGTGTTTATATATACAGACAAATACAGATTAAATTTACATATTGTCCATTACAGCCAGAAGTGTGATGATTGTTGCAAACCAACTGCTAAAAGCCCAGGTTGGGGACTTCAGGGGAAGACATAAAATTGTCTAAATCTACAACACATAGATATGGCAGATTGATGCATATAACATAACACCGATCAGGTCAGTATGACATTACTGTACGTACCATCAAACGTCTACCATCTAATATTGCTTTAACAGATTTATATATTTAGCCTGGAGAGATATTTTAAGAAGCTGTTATTGATAGCTGATCCAGTCTACAACTGATCCTTAAAAAGAGGATCAGTCAATAACTAACAGACTTATATTCCATGGGCTTACACACAATAGAGTGGATGGGGTGCTACAGAAAATAGGCATTTGGTGCCTTGATCACCCATCAATCCAATACATGCATATAATCATTCGGAATATAAGGGAAAAAAGGGAAAAATGATAGGGAAAGCAACGTGGAATATGAGCAAAACTAACAGAAAATCGTGGAGAACTAACTCCAGGAAAAAAAATGAAAACCAACTCTGATGAACCTTTGGTTTCTTCTAACACATTTGTCTCCTCTTTTTCTTTTTCAGACAGGCACAAAGACAAATAGACACTTTGTATGTTAAAAAGACACAACAAGAAATGAGTATGGGTGCATATAGTAATGTCAGAAGTATTTGTAAATGGTCTTTTACCAAGCTTACATGGCGGTGGGTCCTCTGCACTAATTCTTCATGCAAAAAGAACATAGATGTTTCCAGTTAAAGGAGTTAATACAACAGATATGAATTTCACCAATGTAGATAATAATGGTAACACTATGTTAGAATTCAAAATGCCTGGACTTGTAGTAGTACTCAAGACCGGATCCTCACTCAATCTCTGTGAATGACCAGGGTGCCAACTCATTAAGCCCATCTTTACATGTCATCTAAGTATATTGATCAATGGAAGCCGCATGACAGAATCTCTTTCCTCCAAAGTTCTTTACTCAGCCTTCAGTAATACTGGTACATCAATATTGTCCACATCTAGGGACCTTTCCTCCTTACAGCGATCAAGCCTTCATTGGTGAAATTATTTAAGTGGGGGGGGGGGGGGACAATATGGATGTACTTGTCTTACTAACAGCTGAGTAAAGAGCTTTGTAGGAAAGAGATTCTGGTTTATGGCTACCATTGATCTATATCTTAGAATTATCAGAGGAACATTGTGCTTATATGGCAGCAACAAGAACTGTTCCTAAAACATGAAAAACATTTTTGGGTCAAAGATGCACCAGACACAAAAAGATGTTGGAACATCAAACGACCCAAACAAAAGGGCACTGATTTGGGCAGTTTTTTAATCAGAAAAGAGCAAATGAGGAAGAGTAGCGATGAGCGGAATTGCACAGGGTGCAGTTCAGCAGGTGTTCAGCAAACTTCAGTTCAAATGCGGAACTCAAACCCTATTGGGAGCTGAATATGTCAAATTAAAAATGTCAATTTTCTTGGCTAATAGTCAAGGGGGTGTAAAGAAAGTGCATGGGAGGGTGGACACTGCCCTGGGGAACATTATTATTATTATACAGTATTTATATAGCACCAAAGGGTATGCTCAGCGCTGTACAGTAGCAAGGGGGACAGAACATGAGACAAGACAGTAACAATACAATACACGAGGGGTTCGAGGGCCCTGCTCTTTCGAGCTTACAATCTAGGAGGGAGGGGAAGGTGGCACAGGAGGAGATGGCTGTGGGGGATGGAGTGGCGGGAGAAGTGGAGGAGGTTAGTTGTTAGGTGAGGTCGGGTGTTAGGTGAGGTTGGGGTAGGCTTCCCTGAAGAGGAGGGTTTTCAGGGTGCGCCTGAAGGTGAGGAGGGTAGGCAACAGTCTGATGTATTGGGGTAGGGAGTTCCTGAGGATGGGGGAAGTCCTGGAGAAGTCCTGACATCGGGCGTGGGAGGAGGAGACCATGTACCAATGTCATCATGGCATCCTTCATTCAATGTGTATTGAAACAGCAGGGCACAGTTTTCATTACATCAGCAGCAGGAGAAGAAGTGAAGAAAAATTACTTACCTCATCACATGACTGGCCTAGCAACATCCAAAAATGGTAAGTATAAAAAAAATAAAGCATAGCATACAGCATGGTGACCTCCAGGGAAGGGGGGCATAGGTGTGTGCACAACTATCAGACAAAAAAGAACAGTTGGTGAGATTTCAAATTATAAATCTTTATCATTTTATTCTCAAATAATAGTGTGGTAATAAGCATACTGCTTAGCGTCACAAAATATGCATGATTGTAGCATGCAAATATTTCTAATTGTGTCAATTTTGGGTGAATTAAAGAATATTCAGTTGTATTACATTGTATTACATTGTATTTTCACACAATTGCTATGGATGCAGTTAGGATTCCTATCGTATGTAACAAGTATATTTACAAACTCCATCAGCTTTTAAACACCATTCTTTTTATCCTGCTTTATTCTATAAACAATACACTCGGGAAACAAAGAGACACATTTCAATGAACAAATCATTCTATCAAGTTTAATTTCTCAGTAGCATTAGTACCATAAATATTTCCAATAAAGTGTGATGGAAGGGATTCAATGCTGTGTATACACAAGGCTCTATTATAGAAATAATTTTAGTGTAAGGAATATATTTAAGTATAATACTGATGTAATCTTTACAACTACATTCTGAGTACCCCATTGATTAACAATTCCGTCTAAACCACTGCTGTAAATTGATGTGTAATATCACAGATTATTACCCCATGTTTTTTTCAGAAGACATTGCAGAAGGGGTAGGTATAGTTAGAAATTGGCTTTTAAATTTGGCTTCACCTGAGGACACCGCTGGTGAGTTGCCTTTTGTGGAAATTTTCGATAAGCCATGATTGAAGCAGTAATCCAAAGCTGCAATCAGAAAGCTGGGGAGCTTTTCGGAAATTACTTTGCAGTAAGACAGACCTGCATGTCAGAAGATAATGCAGGCACAGCTCTCCAATCTCATTATTGTTTGACCCATTAGTCCACAACTAAAATATGCCTTCCATTGTCTTTACGATTTGACATTCTAAATCGGATTTCATGTTTAATATTTTAGTATAATTATTAAACATATACAGGAAAGAATATACAAAAAAATATGTGCAAAATACCAGATTTCAAAATAGAAAATCTACAATATTTGGAAACAGAGGATCTCATAAATTGCAACACTGATTTTCCCCAAAAGTGGCACAGAGCCCACACTGTGAACCTTTCTGTGTAGATTTTTGACGTGTACTGTGGTTTTAAAACATATCTAACCACCAAAACAAAACGTTTATATTTTGTAACTTGCCTGTCCTTAGATGGTGTGGCTGCATTATTTGTTTTTGCCTCGTAATACTGGTAATAACACATTTCCTGTTCCTGGGTGACTACACTCACTACTCAACTGTATCTATAGAGGGAACAATGGTTTCCACGCAGCCTGGACTATAAAAATCTCTTCCTTTGTACATCCTATTCCATTAGGAGAAAAGGAGGTTAGTCCTTTACAGAAAAAGATTATTATTATTTTATTAATATTTTCACATTTACTAGAGGTCAGAGGAAGCAACAAGGACACTGCATTTCTGGATAAATGTGTTTTTGATGTACTTGCCGATGATGTTATTAGCCTTAAAAATAAAAACGAACACAGCCACCGCATCTGAAATGTAGCAATTTGTTACATTTTTGTTTGATGCGTTTTGTTATCCTGTTATATTGTAAAGCGCTGAGCAAACTGTTGGCACTATATAAATCCTCTATATTAATAATAATAATCACTTACAATTAAAGCTGCTGAGATACTTTAACACTGCTGGCATCCTTTCCTTATGTCCATATGCCCTGATAAATGCTGGAAAGTTGTTGCAGTAATGGTGCAGATTCAAGGTCTTCAACATGTTCTGCTTATCTAGAAGAAAAGTTACAAACAGTACCACAATGCCAAGTCAATGCATTTTTGTAAACTTTTGAACCTATTTTAAGTTATTAGAGCAACAGAAGTGAATACATTGAAAGCAAATTTACCTTTAGTAAGCCTCATCTTCCTTAAAGCTTATGTCTGGTGAGAGACTTACCTAACGTTTATTCCCCCACTTCACTCTGGATAATTGCCCCATTAAATTACAAAAAACTACTTTTAAAGCAAAATAGCCCCGAATAGTTACCTGATCTATGGTCACATGATGCACTGGGGCATGAGTGCACTGGACTGCAGAATGAGAGTTAATTGCTTGGGTGATCTAGACACTTACTATTAGCTGTTCAATGGCAGAATCCTCTCAGATTCTTGAAGACTGCAACTGTATTATGATGAGAAACAAAATCTTTGGATGCAGTTTCAGACTTTAGCACTGGAGCAACAGTCTCCACTGATTGACGCATGACGGCAGATTGAGTGAAACTATAAAACTAAAAAAGCACCTTGCAGAATGATTTGACACTAGCGAGGCTAAAAGAGATATGGGGGGGGGTCATTTTACTCAAAGATAGGCTTTTGAGGTACAGCAATACACAAGAGGCCAATACGCACAGCATCAACACCAAATGCCAGAAAATAACATGCTCTGAAATAATTTTACAAATAGAAAAAGGCAGTTGGTAATTTTGTCCTTAATATCATAGAAACCCTTATAGTGCAAGCATACCTTTTACGTTGTGCATGTGTTAGAGGGATCAGCAAGCGCATAAATTTATACAGCAGCAAAATGCACCAAAAGGATACCTGAAACCTTCAATAGCATATGTAATCAAAAAAGTGCAGCGCTGAAAATACATCCAATGGTATTATTGCTAAAATAGTGCAAATAATTCATAAAGTGCAAAGTTCGTATATATTGTGTGATTATTTGGTATGACCATATATGATAAATTAAAGTCCATATGGGTGTGATATATTGTCCTTAATTATTGATTTAAAATGAAAATCCTGTGCTCAGGTGAAGATACATTCCATGTGACATTTATTCCATTCGGTGAAGTGCAGGGAATATGATAAAAATGCACACTCACCAGATGCACATTTAAAATACGCAGTACAATATATAAGATGTAATCAGCCAGAGGTCCTCTTTAAGGTGGAATGGGTGTACAGCCTGGAAAGGCTCTCCCTCCTCTGGATCCTGGAGCTGTCCTGCAGCTTAGTGTCACATGAAATTCTGTAGATTAATTGCTCAATGTAGAGCCAACAAGAAGGATGCCCATAGTGTAGTAATGTTAAGTATTTATTTAAATAAAAGACATGTCATACACTTGGAAGAAATCTCATTACAAGCAGAGCTGCAGAGAAAAACACTGACCAACCAAAATCAAAGATGGCCGCCGGACCTTCGTGAGGGTCTGGCGGTGTGACATCACGGCATACGGCTCCTCCTTGACGCGTTTTGTGCCACGCACATTTTCAAAAGGGGTGTGCCTGTGATGCCAGACGTATATTCAGCCTTATATAACCCCGATTTGCTTGTGCACATTACCAGTCGACATTTTCTCAGAGACGCAAAACATGTGCGTGCATGCGCGGGCGCCATTTTCACTGAGACTAAAAACACATAGTCTCAATTACACAGATTGAAAAGAGCCAATCTTTTACCTGGTGCAGACGCAACCTGCTGCACAAACAACTTAATTAGATGGTGAAAATCTATATGAATGCATACATTCCTTGTTTATGTGGCATATCGGCCAGGAAACATTCATGAATTGAACAAAATGAAAAATTATAAAATTGCATTATATTACGATTGGTTAAATCAATCTGTGTATATATACTTAGGCGGTCACAAAAATGAAATGTAAAATATAACTTATGCATAAGTTAAATAACAGGATACATAACATGAGTTAAATTATAAAATATGAACCATAAATAATCATGATTAAATATAAGCCTAATATGTAATCTGTAATCATAATGATCACACTGACCAGCCAAAATCAAAGATGGCCGCAGGACCTTCGTGAGGCTCACGGTGTACAGCTCCTCCTTGAGGCGTTTCGTGCCACGCATGTTTTCAAAAGGGGTGTGCCTGTGACGCCGGACGTCTATTCATTGCCTTTTATAGCCCCGATTTGCGCACGCACATTACCAGGCACCATTTTCTCAGAGACCCAAAACGTGAGCACGCGCATGCGCAGGCGACATTTTCCCCGGGACTAAAAACACATAGTCTTAATTACACAGGTCAAAAAGACCCAATCTTTTACCTGGTGCAGACGCAACCTGCTGCGAAAAACTCTGCACAAACAACTTAATTAGATGGTCAAAATCTATATGAATGCATACATTCCTTATTTGTGTGGCATATCGGCCAGGAAACATTCATGAATTGAACAAAATTAAAATGATAAAATTGCATTATATTACGATTGGTTAAATATATATGTATATATATATTTATAAGTATATATATATACTTAGCCGGTCACAAAAATTAAAATGTAAAATATAACTTATGTATATATTAAATAACAGGATAGATAATCATGATTTAAATTAGAAAATACGAACCATAAATAATCATGATTAAATATAAGCCTAATATATAGTCTGTAATCGTAATTGTCTGCCAAAAATTCATAAAAATCCCACACAACCACCACGTAGACCCATTGTTAGTGGGATAGGGTCATTATGCTCCAAAGTAGGGGAGTACATAGACCACTTTTTACAACCTTTGGTAACTACAACACCATACCTGAAAGACACAAAACAGGTGTTAAATGAGACTAAATACTTAGTGGTTGGGCCCACCACCTTCCTAGTCACAGCAGATGTGGTGTCTTTATATAGCAACATTAATCATGAGGATGGTATAATAGTTGTGAACTACTACCTTAATGAGGCTAAGGACATCCCTACAACCCAAAAGAATTTTATATTAGAATTGTTAGATTTTGCAATGCGGAAAAATTACTTCTGGTTTAAGAAGACCTTCTATTTGCAAACAAAGGGAGTGGTTATGGGAGCAAAATTTGCTCCCAGTCTTGCCAACCTGTTTATTTGCCATAAACAGGTGGGAAGAGGATGTGATTTACGCCAGAGATTTGCCTAAATTGACTTTTTACAAACGCTATATAGATGACATCCTTCTCCTTTGGCAAGAAGAAGAAGCATTATTAAACTTTTTCGGGACACTTAATAATAACGACTTGAGCATACAACTAACGTTTACATACAGCATTACAGAAGTTAATTTTTTAGATTTGACTCTGATCAATCAAAGAGGACGTATTATCACAGAGTCATACTTTAAAAGCAGAGACAGGAACAGCTACATCCCAATGGATATGTTAGGAATGGACTGGCCAGCAATGGTGGGACTCACCTGCCTTTTGATCTGCAGTACCAGGGCTGGCCAGCGGGTGCTCCCAGCAATCAGAGACTCAACCTTTCAGCCAGCTAACACCTGGAACTGATGATACTGGGGTATTTAAGGGATGGCCAGACTTGCAGACTCTGCCTTGGTGTTGTGTTTGTCCTGGGCCCTGTATCTGTCCTGCATCCTGTTTCTGTTCCTTTGCTGACTTCTCCTGCTCTGATCCTGGCTTGTGACCCTGACCATCCTTCTGTCTGACCCTCTGTACTACGCTGCTTGCTACCTGCTGAACCTGGCCTGTGACCCCGACCATTCTCTGCTTGCTCCCCCTGTACCTACCTGCCCATTGATATTGACCCGGCCTGCCTGACGACGCTTGCTTGTATATACTGTTATCTGTGGGTGGTTGGTTTGGTTTGTTTGCACTGTGTTATGTTTTAGTATTGCACTGCATTTATGTTTGTATTGTTAGTGTTAATAAATTGTATTGTTTATCACATATCTGAAGTCTGCGTTTCCCTGCATCAGTCACACACCTCTGGTCATACCTGGGAGCTCTGACAGGATAGTTGCCACCATCCATCAAATATCTCTAAAGGCCAATTCATGAGGGTAAAAGGAACTGTGCAGACATCAACACATATTACACTAAAGCTACTACATTAAGACAGAGATTTCTGGAGAAAGGTTACGAGGGAATAAAGCTTAATCAAGAGATGGAATTAGTAGCTAAAATGGACCGAGAACTGATGTTAAAGGAATCTAAAAATTCAAGACAGACTAAATTTTGCCCTTTACTTACTTCATTCTCAATACAACACAAGGCCATAAGTAAGATCATAAATAAAAATTGGGGAATACTCAAAACTGACCCTGTTTTATCTAAAGTACTACCGTAAAAAACAGAAATTACTTTCCAGAAGGCAACTACACTTAGAAACAAAATTGCCCCTAATGTATTAGATCCACCCATAGATGCTACTTTCTTCTCCAACATGAAAGGTTTCTTCCCATGTAACAAGTGCATTATATGCCAATGCAATGGTATAAGGAAAAAGAAGGTGGATTCCTTCATATCCTCCTCTACGTTTATATCACATAATAGTCGATATGTTGTATATATGTTGGAATGTCCGTGTCAAAAACAATATATAGGCTATACCACCAGGGGACTCAGAGACAGATTACGGGAACATGTATATAACATTAAAAGAGGTTTTCAGGAGCACCCACTCTCCAAGCATTACAGGTACCACCATAACAGGGATCCCTCTACTCTGACATTTTTAGGAATAGATATCGTCCAAAACCATTGGAGAGGTTCAAATAAAAGCAGATCAGTCTCCCAGTTAGAGACAAAATGGATCTTTGACATGAAAACTCTGTCTCCATGGGAGCACAATGTGGATATCGATATAAACTGTTTTATTGATAATAGCTGAGCTTATAATAATATAAAGTTGCGCTATACATCTACACAATTATATCTTTTTTATTCTACTCATCTTAATTTATTCTATTCCATCAGAATTTCATATCTATTCTATTCATATCCCACTGAGAGTCTAACAGCCTAATAATATAGACACAAGAGTCGAGTTGCCCTATTTTATCATCCCAAATTGTATTCCTTATTTTTACATCATATATTGATCTAGCAGATGTGCTTTTTACCCCGGGACTTTAAATTTTTAGGTATAATATTCTGTAATGACAATAATTTGTAATTGTGATTTTTTAATCATGACTTAGTACCATATAGTTTTATGATGTTTTTGATCCAATTTATCTGTATTTTCAATCATGGAGACACTCTATTTTATAATTATTTTATGATTATTAATTTATTATGATTACAGATTACATATTAGGCTTATATTTAATCATGATTATTTATGGTTCATATTTTATAATTTAACTCATGATTATCTATCCTGTTATTTAACTTATGCATAAGTTATATTTTACATTTTAATTTTTGTGACCGCCTAAGTATTTATACACAGATCGATTTAACCAATCGTAATATAATGCAATTTTATAATTTTTAATTTTGTTCAATTCATGAATGTTTCCTGGCCGATATGCCACATAAATAAGGAATGTTTGCATTCATATAGATTTTGACCATCTAATTAAGTTGTTTGTGCAGCAGATTGCGTCTGCACCAGGTAAACGATTGGCTCTTTTCAATCTATGTAATTGAGACTATGTGTTTTTAGTCTCAGTGAAAATGGCGCCCGCACACGCACGCACATGTTTTGCGTCTCCGAGAAAATGGCGACTGGTAATGTACGCAAGCAAATCGGGCTATATAAGGCTGAATATACGTCTGGCATCACAGGCACACCCCTTTTGAAAACGTGCGTGGCACGAAACGCGTCAAGGAGGAGCCGTATGCCGTGATGTCACACCGCCAGAGCCTCACGAAGGTCCGGCGGCCATCTTTGATTTTGGTTGGTCAGTGTTTTTCTCTGCAGCTCTGCTTGTAATGAGATTTCTTCCAAGTGTATGACATGTCTTTTATTTAAATAAATACTTAACATTACTACACTATGGGCATCCTTCTTGTTGGCTCTACATTGAGCAATTAATCTACAGAATTTCATGTGACACTAAGCTGCAGGACAGCTCCAGGATCCAGAGGAGAGGGAGCCTTTCCAGGCTGTACACCCATTCCACCTTAAAGGGGACCTCTGGCTGATTACATCTTATATATTGTACTGCGTATTTTAAATGCGCATTTGGTGAGTGTGCATTTTTACCATATTCCCTGCACTTCACTGAATGGAATAAATGTCACATGGAATATATCTTCACCTGAGCACAGGATTTTCACTTTACATCAATAATTAAGGACAATATATCACACCCATATGGACTTTAATTTATCATATATGGTCATACCAAATAATCACACAATATATAAGAACTTTGCACTTTATGAATTATTTGCACTATTTTAGCAATAATACCATTGAATGTATTTTCAGAGCTGCACTTTTTTGATTACATATACCTTTTACACTATTTTAAACTTAAATTTGGCGTGGATCATCAGTATTTTTGCCTAAATATGGCTCAATCTCTCCAGTTCAAGTACTGTTATCATACAGTGAGACTTTCAACTTACTGGAAAATCTCTATGAGGGTTTCTTTTCTATGGAGAAAAAAAGAATTAGTACTGTAAGGATCGCATATCCCAGGGCATGGCAATGTGATTGAGGACAGGCAAATGCCCATCATTGTTGATGAGAGTTGAACATCTGTTCATCTATAGCAAAGCTAACATCGAACCATACATAGAATGTATGCAATTTGGTATTCAAGTGGCCTAAAGAAGAGGAGGGAAAAATCCCTGCAGATATAAAGTGTAGTAACTTAAAGGTACCTGCACATACCTGTAGCAGCTTTTTTGTTCTTTGACTATATTTCTCATTTAAGGTTTAACTCATTCAATAAATAGAGTTCCACGTAAAAATGTAAAATATCTGACTTTTTTTTTTAATAAAATGCCTGATGGAATGTGACAGGTGGTGTATTATGTCACAGAAGTTGTTTTGCCTCTCCAGTCTAAGTACTGAAAGTGTGATCTCTGATCTCTATAACCCATCCATTTGTGGCATGATAGCTATAACCTACAGTCTCAGTAGTTAGGAGACAGTGACTCGATCCAAATGGCATCTTGTAGATCATAGAAAGCTTTAATCCAAAACTTGTGCAGATCTTCACAGATGAACATAGGAAAGGTAAAAAAAATCATAGTATGTCTAGCTCCAGCAATTACACAAGGCCAGAACAGAATCTAAAGACACACTTTAGGGTGGGACCAGCTATTCAGAGCAATTCCTAGCTACAGAGTGAGGAAGGATCAAAATTATTTAAAGGCTTAGGTTAGATTAGGATGACTTTCCCTTTCCCTGAGCTTCTTCACTGTATCGTAAGCCTCTGACTGAAGAAACATGATTTTGCTGTTTCTAAGAAAACATTTATGCTATGCCTGACATAAATTAATATTTCGTGGGATTTACGCAGATGCTATAATACTATCTCATACAGAGTTCAAATAAATACTGTATGAGAAAATACAATACTAGTTTAAAAAAGGAGAGACACCAAAGAAGAATGTAATTTCAAAAATCATGGTTTAAAAACAGGTTGGTCAGTGATTTCAAGAATATTCACTCTTATTATAAATTTCAGGTGATGTGTGCAGCTTCACAATTCAAAAATTACTAACACTGACCATAAGGTGGTACTGTGTCAACGTGTGTTACTAAAGATGTATAGAATAAACAACAAGCTGTACATTTGCAGTTATAAAAAAAGATTAAAAGGCAAATCATAGAACCTTTAAAACATTACAGTTCCCAAGAGCACCTTCAAGTCCATCATGTATTAGTTGAATGTCTGGTGCTTTATATCTCTCAGAATATCTGGCAACAAAATACATGAAAGTTCAGTTGCTGAGGCCAGTATCCTGTTGCATGTTTGTTGGTTTTTATATCACATGACATTTAGTAACTGGAGAGAAATGGATACTGTGGGGAGGGTGTATGTAAAAAGCAAGTGGGTGGTTCAGTCCATTGACAAGTACACAACTTTTTTTTTCAGAACAAGCCCTTCAAGAGAGGAAAATATATGTTATCATCAATCTTAGTCATTTTCAACTTACATTTTCATATTTATCAAAAGAATTTGTATAGACTTGAATGAGGCAATTTGCTTCTCAACACCTAGTACAAATAGGGGCTGGTAGGGACAACTGGATGCGCAAACAGGCAGATTGGCACTCTGAATATTGTAAAATGTTTCACTTAATCAGAGTAACTTTAAAAAGCAACACAGTAATGCTATACATTTCGAACTGTGTCAGTCTTTTCATAAGGAATACAAAAAAACGCACAGGGACTTTATACACATTCTCACAGTGTTATAAAAAAAGCTTGAAAAGGCTTATACAGGGAACATGTAAAATAAAAAGCACATGTTTAGCAAAGCTAAGGCGGGAAAAAAAAATAGATAAAAATGGAGTAGTTAATATCCACTATACAAATAGGGAATACACTCCTTAAACATACAGTGGGAAATACCCACAACTGCCTAATTGTTCTTGGCTGATATCCACAACAGGCATCAGTAAATGTAGGTCCCATCTAAAGTTAGGCCCTTTCAAAATACAGGTTTCCAAAATTCAAAATGCCTTCTTCCTCAAATTACCACCTCTATTATATTTGAATATACTCTTCTACTACTCTTATACTCTATCTATTCCTTGAAAAGTGAACTTAGAAGTATCTCCTGCATTTGCCAATAAAAATGTGTTGACAAATTAGAAGCAGAGTGGACATGGAGATTAAAATTCGGTTGACTCTTACTGTATGTTTGATTTTGTCCACTTTAGGCAGATTTATTGGAGACGATTCCTCAAACATGTGCAATGTGTATGAAACCTTATATACTATATATATATTAACTTTTCTAAACCAAAAGAGAACATTTCATGAACATGCAGAACATTCAACACCACATAGCGTTACCTCCTCATGCATCTATCACTGTTGTGATGGATGCAGCTCCCATACCATACCAGCAAAATGTGGGATCTGGTGTGCTACAGAAAGAGCAGAAAATTTCTGCATACCAATTTAGAAAAACTCTGTCACGTACCTGATAGGAGAATAAAATGACAAGGTCGGCCTCACTTGTATCACTAGCCCTGACCCAGCTGGAAGTGGAAGAGGGTGCCGAGGGACCAGGGGAACAAGAGTGCAAGCAGGTGTTGCCTAAAGAGCTTGCAGTTGGAGTCCTGAAGAGACTGCTGAACCACCGTTTCAATAATGGTAGCAATGTTTCGGAATCCCACCTGCGTTAAAAGGGCACTCTGCTTGCACAACAGGTTCAGGATAAGTGACGTGTCAGATCTCCCAGCCGACTTGAAGCAGGAACAGTTTATGGTGTGCAGAGCTGGTATAGTAGACAGCCAGACGGGCGCTCGAGCAGGACAGGAAGCTAGGATCGGAGACAGGAGCAAGGTCAGAGGAATAGTCAAGGTCATCAATGGGCGGACAGCGAGGTACCAAATCATGAGCGAGCCGAAGTCAGGAAGAGAGCCGGGAACAGAAACTAGCAACAGGGTGTGGAGAGCGTGATGTGAGCGCTCCCTGCAAATCAGCCACTGCATCTCGATATGTGCCCTGAGATGCTGCCAAACAATCCCGTGGAGCCCTGCCTGTGAGTGCGGGGGGCCTGAGGGGAGCTGGTGAGTGCGGAGGTGCTGAGGTGGGCCGGCCGGAGCGGAGCACCGAGCGCTGGGTGATAGTACCAGCGGGACAGCGGTGGTGTGCGTCCGGAGCAGAGGGTTGCCTGGCGACCATGTGACCTCCCGCTGGAAGCACGAGGAGGAGGAGAAGCCGGACGGCAGTCTCAGGCAGAGGGAAACACCGGTTCTCACACTGATTGCAGGGGACCTGTGCTATCAGGAGCTGGAACCAGCTGGGTGAATCTCCCCAAAGGAAAAGGAGCAGTACAAGCGGAGAGAGGCTGTTTGAAATCGCAGCCCACTGAAGGAGAGCCTGAAGCCATCTCACATTAAGAGAGAAGACAGCAGGAGGGTGAGTGAGACAGGCATAACTGTATAACTACATTGTACTGCAAAAAATTAACTGACATACAAGGGGAAATTAAGGGGAGAGATCACCCAGAGGGACTAGTTGAAAAAGAGAACACAGTTATATAGTACGGGTCCCCAGAAACGAGAGAACTTAACAGGGGGGAATTTAAAGGGACAATATGGGACAGTAAAATTAAGTAACCCCCCCAGAGCTTGGATAAGTGAAATAAGTCTCTGATGGCATGAAAAACAAAGTGGTCAAAGGAGGTGGGCCCAAGGTTCCCCAAACAGGTACGATTAAAATGTATATACCCTCACAGGGGAATCTGACTCCAGAAAGGAATGAGTGAAAGGAGTGAGCTGGAAATCAGTATGGAAGATAGTCCTAGATTATCCCTGGGAACAGCCAACAGCAGTCAACAAAGGAAAGAAAGTTTGGAGGCGGTAGAACAAGAAAAGGAATTACTAATGCCAAATAAAAAAGAAATAGCAGAAATGTTTAAAAGTCTTGAAAAATCAATAAAACAAGAGATGACGATAATACAGAAAGATCTGGGGCAAATGATATCTAGAAGAAACGGAGGGAATAGTGAACAAACAAGCCCAAATTATTTTGAAACTAAAACAACGGACGGCAGAAATGAGAAAAGAACAAAGAAAACTGCTATATAAGATAGAAGATCAAGAAAATAGGGATAGGAGACGTAATCTAAGGATACGAGGAGTACCAGAGATTCCACACAGGGAGGACCTAATGGGTTCAATATGTAAAATGCTGAATAATATAAGGGACAGATCTGCTCCAGAGACTCTTAAATTGGGCGGTGTATACAGAATAGGAAAACGGTAACAAGAAAGGGGTAAAGAGAAAGGGGATGTAATTGTGCAATTCCATAATTATGGGGATAAAGAAGAGATATGGAAGATCAGATATTAATTATGGAGAAATAAAAATCCAAATTTTCACCAATTTAACAGCTGAGACTCTGACAAGAAGAAGATCCCTGAGACCACTATTAGAACAGATGAAAAGGCAAAATGTGCAATATAGATGGGGTTTCCCGACATGCTTAATCGGGTGGAAAAATGGACGTACAGCAAGATTGAGATTTCCTGAAGATATGAGAGACTTCTGTGAGAGACTTGAATTACAGAGAATAACAATACCTGAGTGGGAAGAAGAGGCAGGAGAGATGGGGGATATTGAAAAGGATGAATGGCAGGTAGTTGGAAGGGGAAATAGAGAGTAGAGAAGAAGAGGGGAGGGGGAGGGGAAAAGGGAGAGGGTTTTATTTATTTTTTTCTGTTTCCCCTCTTTCTCTTCCCTTCACCCTCATTTTAAAACTCTAGAATCCTTCCATTTAGATGGGTTGCTGGAGACTCATTTGATATAGAGAGTGGTAGGGCACGGAGGAAGATAGGTGGCTGATGAATCGCACATGGTTGGAGCTTCACCTCAAAGTTGAATCAAAAGTGGTATTAGGACCACAAATGATTTTTAGGCAAATAGGTAGCCTAAGGGAGGGGGAGGGAAATGGGAGGGGGGGAGTCGAAGGGTGGGTGGGGATATGGGGAGGAAAGGGAAAGGTGGGGGAGGGGAGGGAGGGCGGGGTGAGGGGTACAGCGAGAGGGTGGGTAGGTCAAGACTCAGCAATATAGTAGGAGATACAATAGTTTGGAAGAGTTTTAGGGAAGGAAGGAGAAGTTTTGGACAAGATAGGAGGAGAGTGGGGATGGAGGAAAAGGATAGGAGAAAATGGGAAGAATGGAAGAAATTCACTTTGTGACTTATAATGTTAATGGTTTGAACAGTCCTGGGAAGAGATTTAGGATATTTAAAGAGATTCAACATAGATTGTCCTCAGTGGTTTCTCCTGTGCAGAAAGAAGAAAGTAGATCTCTGAGATCCTTGAAAAAAATTATATATCAATATCAACTTGTAAATATATGGAGAATTAAGCATATGAAGGACAGAGATTATACGATTTACTCACATGCATATGAGAAGTATTCAAGATTGGATTATATATTGCTGGAACACTGTCTCCTTGAGTCTTTGGTCAAAGTAAAAATAGATGTGATGTCAATATCGGACCACTCTCCTGTCACGATGCAACTAATATGGGGGAAGGAGCAAAAGGGGGGATATGGATGGAGATTAAATGAGACACTTCTTCAGGATCAGGAGATGGATGAGAAAATTAAAAAAGAGAGCAATTCTTTGAAGAGAATAATTCGGAGGAAGTGTCTTTGGCAACGGTCTGGGAGGCTTATATTAGAGGCGTATATTAGAGGAATTCTGATAGCGATAGGAGCAAAAAAGAAGAAAGAAAGAAGAGAAAAAATGAATAGGCTTCTTAGGGAACTCTGTGAGCTAGAACAGACGCACAAACATAGAGTAACAAAAGAGATTATGCAGAGGGTAACAAATAAAAGAGAAGAATTAAACAATTTTCTGGAAGAAGAGAAGAGCAGAGTATTCAATAAAATGATAAGTGAGAGATATAGATGGGGAGACAGGCCAGGAAAGTATTTAATAAAAGCTCAGAGGAAAAAGAAAACTAGGAACTATATAGAGAAAATAAGGGATCCCAAAGGAGAATTAGTGTATTCAACTAAAGTATTTAAAGAATATTATAATAAGCTATATAACATTACTTCCCACAGATCTAGAAATAGAGAATAGGTAGGAAAAATAGAAAAAAGACGGACATACCTAAAAAAGGCGGGACTACCAAAATTAAGTGAGGAACAGATAAAATCTCTTGAATTAGAAATAACGCAGGAAGAAATACAAACAGCATTAAAAAGTACAATAGCGGGGAAAAGTCCAGGACCAGATGGATATACTGCAAGGTATTATAAAAAAATATAAAGAACTATTGGTGCCTAAATTGAGGATATATATGAACGCATTGGGAGGAGAGATGGGAATGAGGCAGGAATCCTTACAGGTACACGTAGTTCTCATACAAAAAGAACGAAAGGATGATACTCACTTTTAAAGTTATAGACCAATTTACTTACTAAACACAGACACTAAACTATATGCAAACGTCCTGGCAAATAGGTTAAAAGATCATATGCCGGAATGGATACACAGATCAAGTAGGTTTTGTCCCAGGGAGAGAGTGTAGAGACACCGGACTGAAATCATTGTTTCTCATACAAAAAAGCAGACAAGAAGAAAACCCTGTGGTGGTTCTCTCGATAGATGCTGAAAAGGTTTTGATAGAGTAGACTGGGGATATATGTTGGATACACTGGAGGTACTGGGGATGGGTCCGAGAATGAGAGAATGGATAAGAAAATTATATAGTCAACCCTCTGCAGCAATCATAGTCAACGGGGAATTATTAGAGTATTTTGGGATGTAAAACGGAACAAGACAGGGGTGTCCCTTGTCTCCACTCCTGTATGTTTTGTCATTAGAATCTCTATTAGCTACAATAAGGAAAAATATAGATATAAAAGGAATCTGGATAGGAGACACAGAGCATAAGGTGGCAGCTTATACAGATGATATGCTGTTCTATGTGGGAAACCCAAGGATAACATTACCAAATTTAATGAGAGCATTGAAAGAGTACGGGGAGATATCAAATTTAAAAATCAATCCAACAAAAACAGAGATTTTGAATGTAAATCTTCCAAATAGTGAGAAAAATAGATTACAGGAGGAATTCCCCTTCGTTTGGCGAGGAAAAGAACTAAAATATTTAGGAATAAAACTAACTGTATCTCCCAAGAACTTGTATAAAATTAATTATATCCCTTTGTTAAACGAGATTAAGGATGAACTAAGGAAGATAGGAGGGGGCACCCCGTCATGGATAGGATGTATAAATTTGATAAAAATGGTGATTGTTCCAAAAATTCTATATAAATTTCAAATTATATCAATTAAATTACCAGAAGTATATTTTAGAACAATTAAAAAAAATGTTAACAAGATTTATTTGGAGGAATAAAAAACCTAGGATAAGCTATGGAAATTTTAAGTAGAAATAAAGAGAAAGGCGGACTGGGAGTACCAGACTTGAAAAGATACTATAGCTCGGTAATAATGGTGAGAATTTTTGATTGGACACATAATGCAAAAGGGAAAAGTTGGGTTAAAATAGAAAACACATTAAGTGGTACCAACCTAAGTAGAATTGTATGGTTACCTCCACAATACCGAGGATTAGTAGATAGCACAAGTGTGTTCACATTAAATGTTTTAAGAGTGTGGGATGTTTTACACAAACAGAAGGGATGGGAATTTAATTATTAATGCCCATAGGGTCCACAAAGTTTTTCCCCCCAGGTAAAGAAGGTATCAAAGGGATAAAGAAGGAAGACACACAATTAAGGGATATAATGGTGGGGGGGGAAATAGAATCACTTAAGGAACTGAAAAAAAAAGAGGTTTTCACAAAAATGGATGAGTGGCGTTATTTTCAATTGAAACACTTTATAGGGAAGCTTCCAAAGCCTTTAAGAACAAAAAAGGACTGGAACCCATATTGAGCAGTTGTTAGATACATGGGGAGATGGGAAACATGGAACTTCTAAAGTATATAAGAATCTCACCGATATAAACACTGATATAAGGCCTTCATTTATAGAAAAATGGGAAAGGGATATAGGAATAACACTAGATGTGGAAAACAGAGGAAAATGTATAGAATAATTCACGGGAATGTAAATATGAAGGAGTGTTAGGACCCGCCAGGTGGTGCCCCTGGCTGCCCACTTGACAGACCTACCCAAAGCGTGGAGTCCAAGTCCCGGTCTGTGCTTTCACCAGGACCCCTGATGGTGGGGATGGACTTGAAACAGACCAAGACCAGGTCACGACCTCCGAGCAGGCCCACCAGTGGCAGGGGCAACCTCCGGGGATGTATTGGTACCGGGAGAGCCAGATGTGAGGAGGACGGCAGGACCTAGCAGGATGGATCACGAGCGGGGGTCCCGTGGGGTAGGCGAGGTACAGAATCGGCAGGCGGAGAATCGTCAGGTCACACGCAGGGTCAGCAGGATAAGTCAGTCCGTAGAGAGGTCAAAACAAGCCGGGGGTCAGGATGGGAGAAGGCAGAGTAGTCAGGACAATCCGGGTCAACACAGGAGTAGGCAGCGTAGTCAGGGTCAATCAGGGTCAAAAACACAGGTACAGGACTCAGGAACTCAGATAGACCTTGCGGCGATTACTGACAGTGCAGGGCATCTTTAAATATTGCGCCCTGAACTGTCATTGGCCGCTCGGGACGCGCCCCCGGGCTGTCATTGGCCGCCCGAGGCGCGCCCGCGGGTCCCACTGCGCATGCGCGGCATCCTGTCATCCACGGCTCGCCGGGACCTACTGCCTGTGTTCCGGCGTGAGCCGTCGCCAGCGCGCATGCGCCGGCCGGCAGGACGCCGCGATCGCTGACAAGGAGGTTGAGATGAATTATAAATGTTTGGCAAGATGGTACATTACACCGAGTGTGGCACATAGATTAAGTGGGGATAATTCACCTTTGTGTTGGCGTGGATGTGGAGGTAGAGGCACAATGTATCATATATGGTGGGAATGTCCTAAAATCCAAGAGTATTGGGGGAAATAGTAAGTTTGATTCAAAAAATCTCAGAGGTAGAAGTAATAAAAGATCCAGAGACTTGCCTTTTTCACAGTACCAAGTTTTAAGTAAAAAAATATAAAAAATCTGGTTTATTGTATTATTTGAATGCAGCAAAGGGATTAATACCCAAGTGTTGGAGGAGACAGGAGGTGCCAAATATAAAAGATTGGGTGGACAGGGTAGATCAAATATATAGATTGGAGGCACTTTTCCATATGAACGAAGATAAGATGGAGAGTCACCATATAAGATGGAGCAAAATGTTATACTTGGAGCTGATGGGCGATTAATATAGAACAAAAAGATCTTTACTTGCTCCCTCCTTTGTTGAGATGTGACGCTTAGACAAAAATAGGAAATTGCAGAGTCGTGGGGGGGGGGGGGGGCAGGAGGGGGGGGGTGGTGAATAGGTAGGAGGGGAGGGTTTGGGAGGGAGGGACAAGATGAAAAGATTGAAGAGTGAAGTTTTTGATATTGTGATTATGTTTTTTTTTGTATAATTTGTTAATCTGAAAAACCAAATAAATATTTCAATTAAAAAAAAAAAAGAAACTAGCAACAAGGCAGGAGTGGAATCCGAAGTCAGGTCAGAAACAAGCCAGGTCAGCAACAAGGGGATCATACAAGAATACAGCAGGACACAGGGAAACAGCTGAAGACCAGTCAGCACTAAGCACAGGCAGAAGTATCCTTTAAATAGGCCATCTGGCGCCAATATTCACTGTGCATGTGCACGTGCCTGTGTGCGATTGAGCATTTCTGTACGCATGCACACATCTGGTCACTATTCTGCGGAGATTGCTGTGCACATGCGCATTTCTATTAGCCAGCCATCTCACAGGAATTCCCTTACAAACTCATTCCTCTTTCAAACATACCATGTTGGGTACTCATTCTGCACATAATGGGATATAAAAGTAAACTTTTCTCTATACTGTTGTGCTGGCATTTTCAAATCGTGGATTAAACCATTTGCTGGCACCCAGCTTTGTGTGCAGGATGACTTAGAAACCAACCCAAATAATCACACTCAATCAAATAAAACTGTTTTGCGTTTAGAAGTTATTGACAAAAGGTAACAAAAAAAGCATATATGGTGCCAAGCTGGCACCTAATAAGCTGACTGAGAACTTTGAAAGCAACTAAAATTAGTATAGAACATCATATGCTGTATATATCTGGGTGTGCTCCACTGATGTACGAAGGTATATGATCAGTCAGGTTCTAGTGAAAAAGACTTTTAGCAACAAAACATTTTAGCTACCTTGCGTGTTCTTTTGCTAGAGTTCAAGTGTTTGATTCTGCAAAGATTGCTTGTTGATAGTATGTCTAGTGTAAGGTGCGACAGCAGTTCAGTTTTTGATGTTGCTTTACTCAAGGGTCTACTATAAATACCTTATCAAGCCATATGTGTGGTATCTGATTTTGCTCTTCATCTACCCTTCTATACCCCCATTAAATTATGAGCTATCACCAGTGTACAGTAATTCTAAAAAAGGTGCACCCTAATGTGGTTGAAGATAGCTACTTTACTGGATTTTGAGAACAATCCAACCAATGTATTTATTGCTGACATCAATATTATAAAACAGGGCTTATTTGTTACTTTTATTGAGCAAAGGCTTCGTTGAAGAGATTTCACAAAATATTAATCTATTCATTAGTTTTTTCCTGTTTTACATAAAAAAATGAAATATACAAATGATTTTTGTGTTGTGTAATCATCAAGCCACAAACACAAAGTTACACGGTACAGGCAATTTTTTGTGCCCAGGCATCTCACAGTTACCTACAAGAGCTGCCCATCGATGACCAAACTTAAAATATCCAATGTGCTTTCCAGAGCGATCATGTGTGAATATAGACAGATGCTGACTACTGGCCTTATTCTGCTGTACAAAGAGCAATAATAATGTTCAAAGTGCAGTGACCCATAGCAAGCAGTCAGATACCAAATCAGTGAAGGGTGAATTCTGAGAAGTTGCTATGGGTTGCTGCACTTTGCCCAAAGCCTGTGTATATCCCCAGAGATACTGAAGAAAAAAATGTGAATATACAAAATGTCTTATCAGTGTTGGCTATGCTGCAATTTGTACTCTAGTGAGTGTTGCTGTGGGTAGCTCATTCTTTTTTTACATCTGTATTTCTCACATTTTTTTCAAAGAGGACAAAGATGTGTTACTATGGCATTAACTTATCAGGTCTGAAAATGTTCACTTAATTGGTAGAAATAAATAAAGGAGTTTCTTGGACCAGAAATGATGTCAACTCTGAAAATCAAGTGCAGAGCTCTGGGAAAAGAGAGCACCGCTGTAATGGAATATCACACGGGTGAAATGACAGCCAGAAGCTGCTTTGGCTTGTAAATGAGATGTGAGGGAATGGAAGCAGAGAGGGCACTGGGCTGGAACAGGGCACTGACAGACATGTGAGAGTGTGATGAAGAGTGGGGAGAAATGGGCTCAACCTGTCAAGTGCCAAAAATTGTGTGATATCGGAATTATGTTGTGATGAACAAACCTGTAACCCTATGCAACATTTGGAACCTATTTTAATCCCTTACTTTCTGCATTCCGTGAAAGCAATACTATGTAAATATTAAATAACACCGACTGCACAGTCACCTCAGTGGGCTGCCTGTGAAATGAAATGAAGCCCTCAAGCCTACAAACTAAACAACTCTGATTTATTTCATTTGTTCTAGGCTTGTTCCTTTTACAGTTCTGGAAACCATCCCACATTGGGCTCAGGAAGGTGAGCGTTACACAAGGTAGAGAAATGAAATAGGAATGAGCTGGGTTCCAGAAACAAAGGCACACATAAAACCATGCTTACAATTCTCCCACTGTGACTACATCTAGTTGTCGGTATATTTATTCCATCAGCATGTACTGCTCTCCACAGGAGAGGAAGTGTATCTTGGAAATTGAAAAGATACAACACAATACAAGCAAATGAATATTATCTATGATGCATATATTCAATGTGGATGGAGCCGAGGGGAAATTTAATAAGAGCCTTTAGAGTCTTGTGGGATTTAGGAAAATAAACCAAACCCATTTGTTTGACGCAGCGAGTCTGTACAGCCAAAGCATTGTAGCTGAGACAGGGAGCGCATAGCACAATAACATCATTTGAATGCATTGTGTCTGCCATACAGAATTGTGAATCAGAATAATAAGGAGAAGGAGTAATGGAATGGATTAAAATGATGGCAGCTCTTCTTGCAATGATTAACACTACTTGTGCTGTGGCATGGATAACTAAACTAAACATAAATTAAATAACAAATACATATAGAAGGAAAAATAGGATATCACATAATGAGGAATTCTAAAGTAAACAATGGGATGTTATTTTGCAAATAATGTGCATATAGCTTATTCATGGACATTTAGTCTAACCAACTCCTATCATTCTATTCTTGTGGATGTGGTAAGGCTAACATTGGCCAAGGTGAGGAAATTCTAATGGCACCATTACAATGTGATAAATTCAAACCTCTGAACTAATATTTATTAAAACCCCAAACACAATCAACATGGGGTATGCACATAAATCTATGCTTGTTAAGATGCTTCATAACTTCACAGGGAATCAAGTTGCATTTGTAAGGAGACAAGAATTGATTTATTTGCATGATCCCAAGGATATCACAATTTCAAGCTTAAAATGTCAATAAGCACAAATTGTTTTACATCAATTGTTCTAAAATATCACATATACTGTATCATGCGTCTGTTTTTTTCCTTTGTTTAAAATGCCTCTTACTGTTGTTTTCAGGTTTCTTTTTTTGTCCTGCACATGCTTCCTATCCTGCACTGATGCACCTCACCACTATTAGTGTAGAGCAAGCAGTGCCGTTATTTCTGATCACATGATCCAATCTATGTGTATTACTATTCCCATAGAGCTGAATGTGTATCTCAGGAGTGAGCAGAAGAAGGTAGCTGCATTCATATACCTAAGGGGGGCATAAAGAATAAACAAAGCCACCCTAGAACAGGAAATCTGAAAATAGCACAGTGCGTGGAGCCTACTTACCCTGTATGGGGGGGAGGGTACCTCTGCATGTGAAAGTCAACATTAAGGTGGAACCCCGGGTTAGAGGTGAGCCACTCAGCATGTACAGCTGTAAATCCACCATAACTATCTTTTGTATGACGCTTTGACCCATATTACTGTACACCTCCTCTCCCAGAATGTAGCATTTAGGAGGGACATTGTTGAGCCTGTTCAGTGATGGGGGACTCTCAGGGAGTATAGGTGCTATCCAATCCCAGGAATAGATAAATTGCCTGCTTACCAGAAGCGCAATTATAATACGCATGTACAGGTTACATGTAGCCGGGGTCCCATGTAGGCGCTGCTTTATAGTACCCAGATGGTCCGTCGGTGGTAAGACGATGCTGGCCTGGTCGGATCCACACAGAGAACCTAAAAATGCTGGGGCTGAGGTATGGGAACTCAGTGCCAGATATAAGGAGTAAAAATACTCATAGTGTTGTATGTTTTAAAATTATTTATTAAATCCAATACGTAAACCATAAAAGTTACAAAACGCATGCCTGCAGCCTGTAGCCAGTATAAGCAGCTTGAAAAAGAGATTCTATACACTGACTAGTGAAAACCATAGGTGGGCCGCCGGACCTCCTGACCCAGCGGCGTAACGTCAAGGCGTGCGAAGGCTCCTCCTACACTCCCAGTGGCAGAATGGGGTTGCACCGTGCACTAAGCGTGGACCTCATGAGTGCACCTGTTTAACTCCTTTAGCTCTGCAACTCTTCAGTTACTGCAACTAGGTTCATGGGGTGAGTACTGACCTCCTCGTTGCCCGAGGACCTGTCACCCATGCCCTGTACTGCACTCTGTTGTCTGTCTGCTATAACATTTTCATCAGTTCATGGTTACCCGTAGCAACCACATTCCTCCCACCTACTCCTTTGTTGAGTTAACCCTTTATGATGGCCTTCTGCACCTTCCACATCACCCTTTTATGTGCTTACAGGAGGCCCTGTTCTTCAATATATCATGCACCACCATGCACCCACTGTGTGCGGTGATAGCAGGTTGCTTGTGGCTACATTTTCTCTGGTGAACGTCTTGATCCTTTTCCCATGTGGTCCCCCTTTCAGCAGTGCCTTCCCCCTGTTTATATCAATCACAGGGTGGAGGGCAGTACCAAGAAAAACCCAGAAAAGGCATAGACTTAGCGTTAACCCTTCCTCACTTGGGCAGCCCATAATCTATATCTAACAGCAGCACTATTAGTAAGCACCTGCCTACACTTCCGCTCTCCTTTTTGTGAGCCGTCCTGGATCACCACACACAACATAGCAACAATCATTCAACAGGGGCACACACACACACTAGATATACCCTGTATATATATATATATATATATATATATATATATATATAGATATATACTGTATATATTCTAATTTAACTAGTGCAACATCATAATAGAGCACACAGTATATATATATATATATATATATATATTGTGGCAGGAGGTCAGGAAGAACTAGGGGATATGTTCAGGATGGGAGATGTATTTGTCCCAGGTCCCTGCTCTACACAGACTGTTTCTCCTGTTGTGCTGTGTAGTGAGCCTGTGTGGCACACTGATGCAGTGAGTTAAGGGCTCTGGGCTCTATAAAACTCCCAGGCTGCATAGGGAGAATGCTCCAACCTGGAACCAGATGGCTGTGCAGGACAGACTGGGGAGCAACCAAACCATCCTGTGGTGAGAAATAATCTGTGTGATCTTGGACTGTGTGAACACCCTGTGTCTGTGCAGCGGTAGGCTGTACTCAGACCGCTAGATATGAAACCTGTGTTTGTAGTTAGTTGCCCAGTGTGGCAAGGCTTTGTTTTGCTGTTTTTTGGATTTATGCACCGTGTGTTCACCAGACTTTGTAAATAAAGCACAACATTATTCACCAAGTACCTGCTGTCGTGCTGAGCCTCTTTCACTGTGCTCTGACTCATCCAGGGGGTCAAGCACAACCTGCTACTGGGCTAATCCCTCACAATATATATATATATATATATATATATATATATATATATAAAGTTCCGAAGAAGACTGATCTGATTTTTATTTTTTATTTTTTTTTTCAATTTTATTGACTGTAAGCATACACATTACACAGATAATTGGAACTGGCAAGTCATACATCACAGTTATGCATCACACTACAATATTTCTCTATGTAATCTTTCTGAGCATTCTTGCAAGTCCCCTCTCTTTTTACTGAGTGAATGGTGTTCACAGGTGCACAGGAGGTGGTGTGTACGGATCCAGAGGCGGAAAGGTTTGGGAAAACAGAAAATCACTTGTGGGAAATCTAGTCGAAGGATTCGGGACATGGAAAAAATCCACTGGTTAGGAATCGACTTCACTACTGCAATTAGTGCAAGACACTTAAGTTGTTCCTTATCCTGGCACCCACGCTCACTTTATTATTTTTTACAAATGGGGGCCCTCTCTGGCGGGGGGCTTGGGACAATTGCCCCTTTTGCCCCTGTATAAATCCAGCACTGGAAGAAAGAACTGTAAGTGTGTATAGATGGGGGAGCTGTAAGTACAGGTGGGAGGAGCTGTGTACAGGCGAGGGGAGGAGGGTTGTGTGTGTACAGGCAGGGAGGTTTGTTTGTGTACAGGTAGGGGATAGGTTTGCAGAAGTGGGGACTGTGTAAACAGGTGGGGAAGGAGCCATCTGTACATGTGGGGGGCTATGTGTACACAGGTAGGGGGGCTCTTTGTACAGGTAGGGAAAGCAATCGTTGTACAGGTGGGAGGAGCTCTGTGTGAACTGAACCTATCCAGTTCCTCATCTGTGGAGGGGAGGTTTTGCACTAGGTGGGGGGCATTGGATGGGGGGAATTGTGCTAGTATGAGTGATTTGGAGGGGGGAAGATTTGTGTTAGAAGGGGAGAGTGGGGGGAACTTGTGCTGGGAGAGGTGATTTGGAGGGGGGGTGGATTTGTTCTGGGAGAGGGGAGTTCAGCAGGGAGAAAGTGATTTGTACTGGGAAAAGGGGGGATTTGTGAGGGGGAGAAATTTGACGTGACAGGTCCCAGAAGACTACAGGGCCATTCCGAAAGCACAGCACTTCTCGCACATGCGCAGTGGGCACCCGGCTGTGAAGCTGCAAGCTGTCACAGCCGGGTGCCCACACTGAAGATGCCGGAGCCAGGGAGAGAAGATGGCTGGTGAAACTGGCAGTGGTGAGGACACCACTGGACCAAGGGACAGGTAAGTGTCGGTATTTTAAAAGTCAGCAGCTACAGTTTTTGTTGCTGCTGACTTTTATTTATTTTTTTTCAGGTGGAACTCTGTTTTAACAACCATGACTCATCTGCTGTCCGCAGCTTTCAGCAGAATGTAAATAAAGGAAAAAAAAAACAGTGTGGGGGTCCCCACCAATCCATTCCAGGCCCTTAGGGTCTGGTATGGATATTGAGGGGAACCCCATGCCAAAATTAAAAAAAAAAGCATTGGCCCCTAGATCTGGTATGGATTTTAAGGGGAAATCCACACCAAAGTTTAAACAAATTGGTGTTGAGTTCCCCCAGAATCCATTCCAGACCTCTATCCGACCATGCACTCCAGGAAAAGGGGCAAGCACCCCCCCCCTCCTTAATTATACCAGGCCACATGACCTCAACATAGGGGGGGTTTGGGGAGGGGGCACCCCCAAAGCACCTTGTACCCATGTTGTTGGGGACATGGGCCTCTTCCCCACAATCCTGAGTGGTGGCTTTGGGGCTCTGTGGGGGGGACCTTGGAATCTTGAAGCCCCCTTTAACAAGATCCGAGCCCCCCTTGTAAAAAAAACAGAGACAGTTTTTGACAAGTCCTTTATTTAAAAACTCCCAAAAAAATGCTTCCCAAAGTAGATCCAACATTACTCACGATGAACATCGACCTGCGTGAAAAAAAAACGCTGTTTGCTCAAACACTGTGTGTCCCGTCTATGGACACACCCACTGATGTCACTGCCCCCATGTCTACCTATCATTGGATGAGCATCTCTCCAGGGGACATGTCACTCACAGAATGACAGGTAGACATGGGGGCAGAGTCACCCGATGAGTACAATTCTCCTGTTTGTTGAGTTATAATTGCTTTGAAAACCCCCTGTAGCTCAATGGGATACAACAACCTGCAATTTCTTTTTTTTGGTTTTGTTTTGTTTTTTTGTGACTGCTCTCTGAAGACTTCAGTCTTCAGCTTTGGCTGTGGAAAAGGAACTGCATGCATTGTGCATATGGCAGATTAAATTGTATTTACTTGACTTTCTTACCTTCTGGCTTTGTTGCATAGGTTTGCCTGTGTGCCAAGAAGGTTTGATAGCTGATCTGAATAATACTTAGTGACCATGTGCTGTAGAGGTAAAGAACTGCAAAAAAAAATTAAAGTAACCTGTAAAGTAAAAAAGTAGGCTAGTGTCCATCAGGACTTGGTCTGCTACTGGTGTTTAAATCCTGGTCAAAGACCTGGTTCTGAAGTGTTAATGTCTGTTTTGAATTGCAGAATGTTACAGAGAAAGCTTTGTTTTTATTGTAACTAAGGAAAGAGAACTTAAATTAGGTAATTTAATTGCTAATGTGAATAATGATGAATGAGAGTTTAGAGGGTGGAATTTAAACTAATGGATTATTTAACCTGAGGTGGTTAATACTTTTATGAAATGAAGGAAGCACAAGTGTGGCGCTATCCCAGCAGAAGCTGCTTGGTAGATTGGTTTCTCTATACTTCTGCCTCAGCTCTGAGAACACCCTCAACCCCACTGACACACCAGGTTAAGCAAATATATACTGTACTGCTACTGGGAGCATGAATATAGATATCCTGCACACAACTAAGGTTCAGTATTCAAAAGCAAAAATCTGAATGGTTAGAGGAAATGCACCCAGTATATTGTCATAGGTTGCAGTATAATAGCAGTATGCTCAAGAATGCGTAAAGTAAAGGACTAGATCAACCACAGTTCACTAGACCAGTGTTTCTCAGTCTTTTTTCAGTCAAGTCTCCCTTTAAATTCCTGCAATCTCAAGGCACCCTTTAAAGTCCCGCACAATATCAAGGCCCCCTTTAAAATCCTACACAATCTCGAGGCACCCTTTAAAATCCTGCACAATCTCGAGGCACCCTTTAAAATTCTACACAATCTCGAGGCACCCTTTAAAATTTTGCACAATCTCAAGGCACACTTTCAAATTCTCCACAATCTTGAAGCACTCTATACAAAATGTAAAAAACTAAACAAATAGTTTCCCAAAACGCAGCAACATCTGCACATGTAGTACACCCAACGTTAGAGGTGATATATATTTTTCCATTGTTTTTCTCCCTCAGTTTCTCTCTGTGCTGGTGCCCAATGTCCTTCTTATCAACTGATGACATCATTGGTTGTTATGTCACCGGCAGCTAGAAAGTTGTAATGGTACACTATGAAAACCTGTGGCTTTGTGTAACTTAAAGGCAGGCTTGTAAACAATGTATACAAGGAACCCTTGAAGAAACCTGAAGGCACCCCAGGTTGAAAAAGGTTGCACTAGACAAGATGTTCACTAGGCTATAGAAGCAAAGAATGGAGTTCTATGCAGCTGAATCAGAGTAAGCCTGGTAATCCACAAAATCAGCAATAAATAATGGCATTAGAAAACAAAAACCGAAATGATAACTAATACTGCAATAACTCCTCCGTAAACAGTAGCCTATATCCACTTTAGAATGCACTTTATATAAATGTCAGTGATGAAATGTAAAACTCCTTACAGAGGTACCTCTTTACTGTGGATAATAGGCAAAGTTCTTGTGAAGCAGCTTTCTGAGTGTGCAGTCTTTATTCCTAGTTGTTTAGGCAGCTATCTTTGGGCCCAGTCTTAACAGTAGAACACCTAAGTACAGTCTCTATAAAGTCTGCAATGCTGCTAGTTATATGGCGATATAGGTATATAGTGGAAGGTGTGGTGTATATAATAAACAAAGAATTTAGAACTTCCAGGGTATCATCCCGTATATGTAAAAAAATAAAAACAGGCAATTTGGAGTGGGAGTTTGAATATACCCTCGGGGTCCACAGAAATTGTGCAAACAGACAGAATATACACTATATTGCCAAAAGTATTGAGACACCCCTCCAAATCATTGGATTCAGGTATTCCAATCACCTCCATGGCCAAAGGTGTATGAAATCAAGCACATAGGCATGCAGAGTGCTTCGACAAACATTTGTGAAGGAGCTCAGTGAATTCAAGCGTTGTACCGTGAAATGTTGTCACCTCTGCAATAAGTCCAAATTTCCTTGCTACTAAATATTCCACAGTCAACTGTTAGTGGTATTATAACAAAGTGGAAGCAACTGGGAACAGCAACAATTGACACATAAAATGACAGAGCGGGATCAGTGCATGCTGAAGCGCACAGTGCGCAGAAGTTGCCAACTGTCTGCAGAGTCAATAGGTAAAGACCTCCAAATTTTGTGTGGCCTTCAGATTAACACATTAATAGTGCATAGAGAGCTTCAAGGAATGGGTATCTATGGCCGAACAGCTGCATCCAAGCCTTACATCACCAAAAGCAATGCAAAGCGTTAGGTGCAGTGGTGTAAAGCACGCCACCACCGGAATCTAGAGCAGCGGAGACGTGTTCTCTGGAGTGACAAATTATGCTTCTCTGTCTGGCAAACTGATGGACATGTCTTGGTTTAGAGGTTGCCAGGGGAACGGTACCTTCCTGATTGCATTGTGCCAAGTATAAAGTTTGATGGAGGGGGGATTATGGTGTGGGGTTGTTTTTCAGGGGTTGGGCTTGGCCCTTTAGTCCCAGTGAAGGGAACTCTTAAGGAGTCAGCATACCAAGACATTTTGGACAATTTCATTCTCCCAACTTTTGTGGAAGCAGTTTGGGGATGCCCTCTTCCTGTTCCAACATGACTGCTCACCAGTGCACAAAGCAAAGTCCATGAAGACATGGATGAGTGAGTTTGGGGTGGAGGAACTTGACTGGCCTGCACAGAGTCCTGACCTCCACCTGATAGAACACCTTTAGGATGAATTAGAGCTGAAACTACGAGCCAGACCTTCTCACCCGACATCCTGACGGACCTCACAAATGTGGTACTGGAAGAATGGTCAAACATTCCTATAGACACACACCTAAACATTGTGAACATCCTTCCCAGAAGAGTTGAAGTTGTTATAACTGCAAAGGGTGGGCCAACTCAATATTGAACCCTATGGACTAAGGCTGGGATGCCATTAAAGTTCATGTGTGTGTAAAGGCAGGCGTCCCAATACTTTTGGTAATATAGTGTATATATAAAATTACAAATCTACAAGTACAAACATCTTTCCTGAGTATGAAGTGCATCTTGTGACATAGGTCAACGTGGGGGCACCTGCTTCTTCAGGACCCGAAAATTGTTTACTTAGAAGTACACATAATTAATGTTCAAATAAAGTGCAGCACTCAAAACATCTCAAACAAAATCATAATAATGATAATAATATGTAAAAAATAATAATCACAAAGAGTTCATAAATAAAATAATCATATGATGAAATAAGAACAGATCAGTCCACAAATGTCATTATGAGATCAGAAGACTTCCAAAGATAGCCAATGTGACACCATCCACTCACATGCAAGGCTTAGCAGAAGGTATGTGACCCCCTGCTAAGAGTGGTCAATCTGCACTTTGTAGGATATCATTGGTAACATCAATGGAAATGCATGATTAAAATCCTCCTTTGTACACCCACGGAAATAACAGATAATCCTTCAATGGCTCCAACCAATCCAAGACAAGTTATTAAACCAGAACTCGTAGCATTATACATGTAATAAAGATTTCTCCACTTAGCGTAAAACCATCAAAGATCCAAAATGTATTACAGTAGAAATTGCACTCACGTGGTAAAAGGCACAAATCAGCATATACAAACACTAAAACAGGTCTTTCCAGCATCCAAGATGGCCACAGGTCAGTCGCCCATGCGTGGTAGCGTGTGTGCATGGCTCCGCCCTTTCTGTTTTGTCATAGGTGTCAGGGGCACCCACTCACGCTAACCCAAGCTCTTATATAGGAGAAAACAGCCACAGAGGATTGACACCATTGGTTCAAAGCATCAGGAGGAGGTGTACAAACACTTACAGCCTAATTACTCTATTTTTTACATTTATTTTTATATTTTTTTGATTTGTGTAATAAATTGTAACCACTGGATGGCGTTGTGTCACATTTAATCAGTAGTTATATATATTTAAATAATTTTTTGACTGGTGTAAGATCATTCAGCCACTAGATGGCATTGTGGCATTCCCACAAATTAATAGTCGCATATTGGATATTTAAATTTATGTATTCTGGCGATATAAAGTCTTTTATCACAAGATGGTGCCATTGGAAACTAGTGCCTTAAGAATGGCTATTTAAATATGGTAGTGTAATTAGGCTGCAGGTGTTTTTATACCTCCTCCTGTGGCTTTGAACCAATGGTGTTGATCCTCTGAAGCGGTTGGAGCCATTGAAGGATTATCTGTTATTTCCTTGGGTGTCCAAAGGAGGAATTTAATTGTGCATTTCCCTTGATGTTACCAAAGATATCCCACAAAGCGCAGATTGGCCACTCTTAGCAGGGGGTCACATATATACACATGATTTATATTGATAAATCATCTGATGAAAAAACAGACCGCTCCCACCCCTCCAGGTACAGGTTGGCAAATGACAGGACACATGTAGTCTCCATCGCAACCCCCTGAACCTGGAGGTAGTAGGAGCCATTGAACAAAAATACATTGTGAGTAGAGATGAGCGAATTATTCAAAAATTCGATTTGGCTGATTCGCTGAATTTGAGGAAGAAATTCTATTCGATGCAAATTTATTCGCTGCGAATTTAACTTATAAAAAGGGTTTCTAGGCTTCAGAGAGCCTTTATATTAGTGTAGAACACTGTACCTTTAATTTAAATGCCCTTGGAGATGAGGAAGGAGAAGGAGAAGGAGAAGGATGAGAAGAAGGAGAAGGAGAAGGATGAGAAGAAGGAGAAGGATGAGAAGAAGGAGAAGGATGAGAAGGATGAGAAGAAGGAGAAGGATGAGAAGAAGGAGAAGGATGAGAAGAAGGAGAAGGATGAGAAGAAGGAGAAGGAGAAGGATGAGAAGAAGGAGAAGGATGAGAAGAAGGAGAAGGATGAGAAGAAGGATGAGAAGAAGGAGAAGGATGAGAAGAAGGATGAGAAGAAGGAGAAGGATGAGAAGAAGAAGGATGAGAAGAAGAAGAAGGATGAGAAGAAGGAGAAGGATGAGAAGAAGAAGAAGGATGAGAAGAAGAAGAAGGATGAGAAGAAGAAGAAGGATGAGAAGAAGGAGAAGGATGAGAAGAAGAAGAAGGATGAGAAGAAGAAGAAGGATGAGAAGAAGGAGAAGGATGAGAAGAAGGAGAAGGATGAGAAGAAGAAGAAGGATGAGAAGAAGGAGAATTCCAAGCCGGCAAAAAGTGTATCTGCAGAGCTCCGCTATTTCTTAGCGGAGCTCTGCAGATACACTTAGCGGAGCTCTGCAGATACACTTTTTGCCGGCTTGGAATTCTTCTTATTTTCATCCTACTTCTTCTTCATCCTCATCCTCATCCTCAGAAGAAGAAGAAGAGGATGAGGATGAAGAAGAAGAAGAAGAAGAAGAAGTAGGATGAAAATAAGAAGAATTCCAATCCGGCAAAAAGTGTATCTGCAGAGCTCCTCTATTTCTGACAGTTCTCTGACATTCACATTTACAGCGGTTGAAACATTGTATCTAAATGGAAACAAATAGATACAATGTTTCAACCGCTGTAAATGTGAATGTCAGAGAACTGTCAGAAATAGCGGAGCTCTGCAGATACACTTAGCGGAGCTCTGCAGATACACTTTTTGCCGGATTGGAATTCTTCTTATTTTCATCCTACTTCTTCTTCTTCTTCTTCTTCTTCATCCTCATCCTCAGAAGAAGAAGAGGATGAGGATGAGGATGAAGAAGAAGAAGAAGTAGGATGAAAATAAGAAGAATTCCAAGCCTGCAAAAAGTGTATCTGCAGAGCTCCTCTATTTCTGACAGATACACTTTTTCCCGGCTTGGAATTCTTCTTATTTTCATCCTACTTCTTCTTCTTCTTCTTCTTCTTCTTCTTCATCCTCATCCTCATCCTCTTCTTCTTCTGAGGATGAGGATGAAGAAGAAGAAGAAGAAGTAGGATGAAAATAAGAATTCCAAGCCGGCAAAAAGTATATCTGCAGAGCTCCGCTAAGTGTATCTGCAGAGCTCCGCTATTTCTGACAGTTCTCTGACATTCACATTTACAGCGGTTGAAACATTGTATCTATTTGTTTCCATTTATGGAAACAAATAGATACAATGTTTCAACCGCTGTAAATGTGAATGTCAGAGAACTGTCAGAAATAGAGGAGCTCTGCAGATACACTTTTTGCCGGCTTGGAATTCTTCTTATTTTCATCCTACTTCTTCTTCTTCTTCTTCTTCATCCTCATCCTCAGAAGAAGAAGAAGAATGAAAAGAAGAAGAAGAAGAATGAAAAGAAGAATGAAAAGAAGAGGAAGAATGAAAAGAAGAAGAAGAAGAATGAAAAGAAGAATGAGAAGAATGAAAAGATTCTTCTTCTTTTTCTTTTCATTCTTCTTTTCATTCTTCTTCTTCTTTTCATTCTTCTTCTTCTTCTTTTCATTCTTCTTTTCATTCTTCTCATTCTTCTTCTCATTCTTCTTTTCATTCTTCTTCTCATTCTTCTTTTCATTCTTCTTCTTCTTTTCATTCTTCTTTTCATTCTTCTCATTCTTCTTTTCATTCTTCTTTTCATTCTTCTTCTTTTCATTCTTCTTTTCATTCTTCTTCTTCTTCTTTTCATTCTTCTTTTCATTCTTCTCATTCTTCTTTTCATTCTTCTTTTCATTCTTCTTTTCATTCTTCTTCTCATTCTTCTTTTCATTCTTCTCATTCTTCTTCTCATTCTTCTTTTCATTCTTCTTCTTCTTTTCATTCTTCTTTTCATTCTTCTCATTCTTCTTTTCATTCTTCTTTTCATTCTTCTTTTCATTCTTCTTCTTCTTTTCATTCTTCTCATTCTTCTTTTCATTCTTCTCATTCTTCTTCTCATTCTTCTTTTCATTCTTCTCATTCTTCTTTTCATTCTTCTTCTTCTTTTCATTCTTCTTTTCATTCTTCTCATTCTTCTTTTCATTCTTCTTTTCATTCTTCTTCTCATTCTTCTTTTCATGAAGAAGAAAAGAAGAATGAGAAGAATGAAAAGAAGAATGAAAAGAAGAAGAAGAAGAATGAGAAGAATGAAAAGAAGAATGAAAAGAAGAATGAGAAGAATGAAAAGAAGAAGGAAAAGAAGAATGAAAAGAAGAAGAAGAAGAATGAAAAGAAGAAGAAGAATGAAAAGAAAAAGAAGAAGAATGAAAAGAAGAATGAAAAGAAGAAGAAGAAGAATGAAAAGAAGAAGAAGAAGAATGAAAAGAAGAATGAGAAGAATGAAAAGAAGAAGAAGAAGAATGAAAAGAAGAATGAAAAGAAGAAGAAGAATGAAAAGAAGAAGAAGAAGAATGAAAAGAAGAATGAAAAGAAGAATGAGAAGAATGAAAAGATTCTTCTTCTTCTTCTTTTCATTCTTCTTTTCATTCTTCTTCTTCTTTTCATTCTTCTTCTTTTCATTCTTCTTCTTCTTCTTTTCATTCTTCTTTTCATTCTTCTCATTCTTCTTCTCATTCTTCTTTTCATTCTTCTTCTCATTCTTCTTTTCATTCTTCTTCTTTTCATTCTTCTTTTCATTCTTCTCATTCTTCTTTTCATTCTTCTTTTCATTCTTCTTCTCATTCTTCTTTTCATTCTTCTTCTTTTCATTCTTCTTTTCATTCTTCTTCTCATTCTGGTTCGATTCGCTCATCTCTAATTGTGAGTCAAAATAAATTCTAGAAGTTCCAAAATAAAAGAATTATACTGATCATGAGCTGTACTTCTTTCTCTTAAGAATAGAGATATAATATTCAAACCAAGTGTATGAGGGATACTCTATTAAAGAGCCTCCACATCTATAGAAGTCAATATGGTCTGCGCTGTGACATGTAAATTGTTTAATATTGTTAAAAGATGGATAGTATCTTGAGGTATGATGGTAGAGATTCAACATGGCAACGAAGATAATTGTCCACCATCTTGCTAGCTTTATGTGTAAGAGATGAGAAAACCCACACAGTCAATATATACAGTGAAATTGTTGCTATACAAAAGACTGTGTTGATTTGGTCAAGCCAGAAGAAACTGCTGTCAGATTTCCATTCTTCCTTGAATCCCGTTCTCTTTACAGTATGAGTTATACAATGAATTGGAATTCTGGCAACATCAGTTATTTTGATGCAATTTAAAGGGTAATTCCATTCAATAGATGATTTTGTGTCATGCTGTACACCCATAGCAGCCAATTCTTCTGATGGCTTCAAGCTGTCATCCTTTCCACTCTAAAGAATCTTTACCGGTTGGTGAATTCATTCAAGTTAGGTGTTGTTTTTAAATGAAAGGCATTATCCATGTCAGACTGATTTAAGTAGTGGGGTTATCCCTTTGGAGCATTATACATCCTCACAGTTTTTGCTAAAAGTTAATACAGAAAATCATTTTTTGTTATAAGAAAAGAAAGAAGGTGTACTCATGATGTACTAATCTCAGTTATAGCTGTCTATATAACTCAATTAGGGTTACCCAGATAGGTGGCAATGAAATACAACACCAATGAAAGCCTCCAGGATATTTGTAAGCTATCCCTAGATAAAAATCTAGGAAAACCCTGACTGTGATTTCCTGTCGTACCATCTGTTGTATTATAAATTGTGTGTCCTCTACATTATAGCTACTTAAAGAAAATACAAAAGGACCAGTTCATGCACCAACATGCATTTGTGACTTTGAGACATGTTTAGCAAGTACATAACAGGCTTTTTTGATGCCTGTCAGCAGATAGCTGTGTTAACTATTTTAGCAGAATCATAGACTATTAACACCAGACACTTCTGAAATTCCAATAACTGAAAAGTGGAAGCATCTAGGAGGTATTTGTGCTCTACTTTTATTACATGTGTCATGCAGTAAAATAGTATCTTCACACCATAGTGCTAAAAAAAAAAAACTGCCATAGGTGGTCATTAGAGATGAGCGAATCGAACTTGGCGAAGTGGAATTCGTTTCGAATATTAGAAAAAATTTGAATCCGAAAATTAGCAGACTTCGGATGCGCGAATCGAAATTTTTCCAAAAATGGCGGCGACATGTGTGGCGACGGAGCGGGGATCTCTGGGAAGGCGCGCAGACAAGGCGCGCTGACCCATAATGCATTCATTCATGACATGTGATCGCATTAGCCAATCAGCAGCCAGCCAGCCAGCACTGTGTAATGGTGGAGCTATAAATTGCGGCCATCTTACAATTCTCCATTTGCCTCCGGTCATTCAAGAGAGACAGACCTCTCTGTATTAGGGACAGAGTTAGGGCCACAGATACTTTAGGGACACAGAATCGTTACTTAGGGACACAGAATTGTTACTCAGGGACACAGAACTGTTACTCAGGGACAGACACAGAATTGTTACTGAGGGACACAGAATTGTTACTGAGGGACACAGAATTGATACTCAGGGACACAGAACTGTTACTCAGGGACACAGAACTGTTACTCAGGGACAGACACAGAATTGTTACTGAGGGACACAGAATTGTTACTGAGGGACACAGAATTGTTACTCAGGGACAGACACAGAATTGTTACTGAGGGACACAGAACTGTTACTAAGGGACACAGAACTGTTACTCAGGGACACAGAACTGTTACTCAGGGACACAGAATTGTTACTCAGGGACACAGAATTGTTACTCAGGGACAGACACAGAATTGTTACTGAGGGACACAGAATTGTTACTGAGGGACACAGAATTGTTACTCAGGGACAGACACAGAATTGTTACTGAGGGACACAGAATTGTTACTCAGGGACACAGAATTGTTACTGAGGAACACAGAATTGTTACTCAGGGACACAGAATTGTTACTCAGGGACACAGAATTGTTACTCAGGGACACAGAACTGTTACTCAGGGACACAGAATTGTTACTCAGGGACAGACACAGAATTGTTACTGAGGGACACAGAATTGTTACTGAGGGACACAGAATTGTTACTCAGGGACAGACACAGAATTGTTACTGAGGGACACAGAATTCTTACTGAGGGACACAGAATTGTTACTCAGGGACACAGAATTGTTACTCAGGGACAGACACAGAATTGTTACTGAGGGACACAGAATTGTTACTGAGGGACACAGAATTGTTACTGAGGGACACAGAATTGTTACTCAGGGACACAGAACTGTTACTCAGGGACACAGAATTGTTACTCAGGGACACAGAACTGTTACTCAGGGACACAGAATCGTTACTCAGGGACACAGAATCGTTACTCAGGGACACAGAATCGTTGAATTAAAGAGTATGTCAGACAACACGCAGAGGAGTGTCAGAGGAGACCATGTTTTAGGAGCGAGCAGACGTGGCAGCAGAGGAAGGGGTCGAGGCAGCACTAGTCGCAGCCAGAGGCCAGTGCTCCCGGTGTCATCCAGCGGTCGTGTCTCCACCGACAACCCTGCCGTCATCGATTGGTTGGCTCGGTCGTCTTCCTCTTCCCAGGTCACCTCTGACACCTACAGCCAACGGTCGGTGGGTACGTCAGACACAACCGTTAGTTGGCATGGCCCGGGAGCAAGCCCACTGAAATCACGTGTCCTCTACCTGCCCCTGTCCTTTGGTGTTCCCTCACCAAGCGAAGTATCGCATGCTGTGGGCTCAGCCCCACTGTACAGTGAGGAAGAGCTAACAGAGGGCGGTCAGGAACGGGGGGAGACATCCGCCTCTTCAGCAGCCAGGCGAAGAAGTACTGGCGAGGAGAGTGGCTCGGTAGCCGGTCTAGAGACAGGTCTGTCTCCTGACCCACACGCAGCCGAGGGGGCTAGTAGTGAGGCGGAGACCCTAATTGATGATGATGAGGCTGATCGTACTTGGCAGCCTCGTCGTCATCAGGCTATTGCTTCCGCATCATCAGGAGAAGAGGGTGCCAGCTTGGCAGCGAGCAAAACAGTCGGTGGGTTGCCCAGGAGGCAGCAGGGTCGCAGCAGTGTCAGTGGAGGCAAATGGCCACGGAGTAGAGCACCAGCTCCACTGCAGCCTACCACCACGGCCAGTAGTGGTGCCGGTGTGCACGGAGGAAGTAGCAGTCAGCCAGTGAGGAGTATCGGGGGCAAAGTTTCCTACTCGGCGGTGTGGCAATTTTTCGTCAAGCCGCCCGAGGAAGTAAACGTAGCCGTATGTCGACTATGTGGCCAGAAAGTCAAGCGTGGCCAGGGGGCCCATGTCTCCATCGCCACACTCTGCCATGTGCCACTTTCAGGTCTCCTCACATTGCTGGTGGGTTCCATTTTGTCATAGGGTGCTGGCAGATTACGGGCCTCCCATTGCTGCTGCCAGGCCCGTAATCTGTCATGGGCCCCTGTACCGCCTCCTCATGCTGCTGCCAGGCCCGTAATCTGTCATGGGTCCCTGTACGGCCTCCCATTGCTGCTGTCTCCATCGCCACACTCTGCCATGTGCCACTTTCAGGTCTCCTCACACTGCTGGTGGGTTCCATTTTGTCATAGGGTGCTGGCAGATTACGGGCCTCCCATTGCTGCTGCCAGGCCCGTAATCTGCCATGGGCCCCCGTACCGCCTCCTCATGCTGCTGCCAGGTCCAGAGTCTCTCATGGGTCCCTGTACGGCCTCCCATTGCTGCTGTCTCCATCGCCACACTCTGCCATGTGCCACTTTCAGGTCTCCTCACACTGCTGGTGGGTTCCATTTTGTCATAGGGTGCTGGCAGATTACGGGCCTCCCATTGCTGCTGCCAGGCCCGTAATCTGCCATGGGCCCCCGTACCACCTCCTCATGCTGCTGCCAGGTCCAGAGTCTCTCATGGGTCCCTGTACGGCCTCCCATTGCTGCTGTCTCCATCGCCACACTCTGCCATGTGCCACTTTCAGGTCTCCTCACACTGCTGGTGGGTTCCATTTTGTCATAGGGTGCTGGCAGATTATGGGCCTCCCATTGCTGCTGCCAGGCCCGTAATCTGTCATGGGCCCCTGTACCGCCTCCTCATGCTGCTGCCAGGCCCGTAATCTGTCATGGGTCCCTGTACGGCCTCCCATTGCTGCTGTCTCCATCGCCACACTCTGCCATGTGCCACTTTCAGGTCTCCTCACACTGCTGGTGGGTTCCATTTTGTTATAGGGTGCTGGCAGATTACGGGCCTCCCATTGCTGCTGCCAGGCCCGTAATCTGCCATGGGCCCCCGTACCGCCTCCTCATGCTGCTGCCAGGTCCAGAGTCTCTCATGGGTCCCTGTACGGCCTCCCATTGCTGCTGTCTCCATCGCCACACTCTGCCATGTGCCACTTTCAGGTCTCCTCACACTGCTGGTGGGTTCCATTTTGTCATAGGGTGCTGGCAGATTACGGGCCTCCCATTGCTGCTGCCAGGCCCGTAATCTGTCATGGGCCCCTGTACCGCCTCCTCATGCTGCTGCCAGGCCCGTAATCTGTCATGGGTCCCTGTACGGCCTCACATTGCTGCTGTCTCCATCGCCACACTCTGCCATGTGCCACTTTCAGGTCTCCTCACACTGCTGGCGTGTTCCATTTTGTCATAGGGTGCTGGCAGATTACGGGCCTCCCATTGCTGCTGCCAGGCCTGTAATCTGCCATGGGCCCCTGTACCGACTCCTCATGCTGTGACGTTGCAACAAGGTGGAATTCAACCCTACATATGTTAGACCGCCTTTACGAACAGCGAAAGGCCATCACCGATTTCCTGATGTTACAAGCGGATAAAGGTACTCCCCTGTGTAACTTAGATGTCAGCCATTGGCAGCTCATGCGTGACACCTGCCGCTTGCTCAGGCCGTTTGAGGAGGCCACGCTATTCGTGAGTCGGCAGGACTATGGGATGAACGACGTCATTCCTCTGTTGCACGTCCTGGAACAAATGCTGTTAACAATGGCTGGTCAGGGTGCGGTAGACGTGGCGCACAGATCTCAACGGCACATGACCCCTGTGGGGGCAGGACAGGAAGAAGAGGAGGAGGTAGAGGAGGACATTGGTGCTCAGGAATTATTGAGTGAAATGGGTGGTTTTTCCACTCAGCGGACAGGAGTGGAGGAGCAGGAGCATCTGGTAGAGGAGGAGGAGGAGACAGAGGACCCAGACGCACCGTGGCAGTATGCTGTGGAGATGGAGGCAGGGAGTCCCTCGCATTCCTTGGCACAAATGGCCCATAGCATGCTCGGTTGCTTGCGTAGCGACAGCCGAATAATAACCATCAGACAGAGGGATGACTTTTGGCTGTCCACCTTGTTGGACCCTCGCTACCGTTCAAAAATGGTGGCCTTTTTCACACCTGCTGAGAGGGAGGCCAAAATAACGTACTATAAAAACCACCTATGTAGTCAGTTGGTCTCTGCCTTTCTTTTTTTTTATTTTTAGTTAGGCCACCCAGTATGGTACCATACTATGGAAATTATGATGGGGGTGAGTGTGTCCCCAGGGCCATCTTGCTGAGCAGGCTCAGAACTCAGGGCCGGATCTGTCACTCGCACTGGGAGCCATCAGACTGCTCAATAGTTGAGCAAAATGAAAGCAAAGGAAGGAGTGTGTGCTGTGCTCTCTGCCTCTCCCTAGAGTGCAGTACCCGGCCTGTGAGTGAAGGTAACGATATACTGTACTGCAAATTTTTATGTATGTGTGTGTATTTGTATGTGTGTGTGTGTATTTTTGTGTGTGTGTGTGTGTACGTGTATCTGTGTATCTGTGTGTGTGTGTCTGTGTGTATGTACATGTGTGTATCTTCACATGTGTCTGCATGTATGTACATGTATGTGTGTGTGTACATGTGTCTGTGTGCGTGTACATGTGTGTGTGCATGTACGTGTGTGTTTGTGTGTATGGTCATGTGTCTGTGTGTATGTACATGTCTGTGTATGTATGTACATGTGTCTGTGTTTGTACATGTGTCTGTGCATGTGTATTTCTGTGTATGTACATGTGTCTGTGTGTATATACATGTATGTGTGTGTGTACATGTGTCTCTGTGCGTGTGTGTACATGTGTCTCTGTGCATACATGTTTCTGTGTGTGTGTACATGTCTGTGTGTGTGTACAGGTGTCTGTTTATATGTGTGTATGTACATGTGTCTGTATGTAAACCTACATGTATGGGTGGTTAGGTTCAGGATTATGTGGTTATTATGGGTGGTAGAGTATGGGGCATTTGAGGTATTGCTGGGTTGGATAGTAGGTAGGATACGCTTGATAGAGTTATAGTTTTGTGAGTGAAAGATTATGGGAGGTTATGGTTGTATGCGGTGCATGGTCTAAGTATGATGGAGTGTTTAGGGGGACATTGGAGGCCCTCACGTAATGTGAGAGGACTCTGGGGACCCTGATGTAATGTGGGTAACATTTAACAGTGTCATTTCATGAAATAATTTACGAGCGCATGTTTAGGGGTGGAATTAGGGGTGTAGCAGGGTAGGGATGGGTGGGGCAACTGGTGGCGAGTAACTCTTAAGGCCTGGCTAGTAGCTCAGGAGTTGAAATTTTAAGCTCTGGTATACAGTATGGTAGACTGCTGTGCATGCCTACCATACTGCTTTATCAGTGTGCTGTGTCCATTGCACTACTGTGTTATACTGTTTCTTCATTTTTACTCCCCTACAGGGAGCAGGGTAGTGCTACATACACTACATTGCCAAAAGTATTGAGATGCCTGCCTTTACACACACATGAACTATAATGGCAACCTAGCCTTAGTCTGTAGGGTTCAATATTGAATTGGCCCACCTTTGCAGCTATAACAGCTTCAACTCTTCTGGGAAGGCTGTCCACAAGGTTTAGGAGTGTATCTATGGGAATGTTTCACTATTCTTCCAAAAGCACATTTGTGAGGTCAGGCACTGATGTTGGACGAGACTCTCAGTCTCTGCTCTAATTCATCCCAAAAGTGTTCTATCGGGTTGAGGTCAGGACTTTGTACAGGCCAGTCAAGTTCCTCCACCCCAAACTTGCTCATCCATGTCTTTATGGACCTTGCTTTGTGCACTGGTGCGCAGTCATGTTGGAACAGGAAGGGATCATCCCCAAACTGTTCCCACAAAGTTGGGAGCATGAAATTGTCCAAAATATTTTGGTATGCTGGCACCTTAAGAATTCTCTTCACTGGAATTAAGGGGCAAAGCCCAACCCCTGAAAAACAACTCCATACCATAATCCCCCCCCCACCAAACTTTACACCTGGCACAATGTCAGGCAAGTACCGTTCTCCTGCCAGACGTGTCTGGCAAACCCAGACACATCCATGGCTTGCCAGACAGAGAAGCATGACTCGTCACTCCAGAGAACACATCTCCACTGCTCTAGAGTCCAGTGCATCCGGCGCTTTGCATTGCACTTGGTGATGTAAGGCTTGGATTCAGCTGCTCGGCCATAGAAACCAATTCCATGAAGTTCTCTGCGCACTGTTGTTGTGCTAATCTGAAAGTAACACAAAGTTTGGAGGTCTTTAGCTATTAACTCTGCAGACAGCTGGTGACTTCTGCACACTGTGCGTTTCACCATGCGCTGACCCTGCTCTGTTATTTTTCGTGGCTGAGTTGCTGTTGTTCCCAGTTGCTTCCACTTTGTTACAATACCACTAACAGTTGACCGTGGAATATTTAGTAGCAAGGAAATTTCATGGGTGGACTTATTGCACAGGTGGCAACCTATCACAGTACCACGCTTGAATTCACTGAGCACCTGAGAGCGACCCATTATTTCATAATCCCCCCTCCACCAAACTTTACACCTGGCACAATGTCAGGGAAGTACCGTTCTACTGCCTGATGTGTCTGGCAAACCCAGACATGTCCATTGGATTGCCAGACAGAGAAGCGTGATTAGTTACTCCAGAGAACATGTCTCCACTGCTCCAGAGTCCAGTGGTGACATGCTTTACACCACTGCATTCGACGCTTTGCATTGCACTTGGTGATGTAAGGCTTGGATGCAGCTGATCAGCCATGGTAACCCATTCCATGACACTCTCTATGCACTGTTGTTGTGCTAATCTGAAGGTAATATGAAGTTTAGAGGTCTTTACCTATTGACTCTGCAGACAGCTGGCAATGTCTGCGCACTGTGCACTTCAGCATGCGCTGAACCCACTCTGTCATTTTATGTGGTCTACCACTTCATAGCTGGGTTGCTGTTGTTCCCCAGTTGCTTCCACTTTGTTATTATACCACTAACAGTTGACCGTGGAATATTTAGTAGCAAGGAAATTTCACGGATGGACTTATTGCACAGGTGGCAACCTTTCACTGTACCACGCTTGAATTCACTGAGCTCCTGAGAGCAACACATTCTTTCACAAATGTTTGTAGAAGCAGTCTGCGTGCTTAGGTGCTTGATTTTATACACCTGTAGCCATAGAGGTGATTGGAACACCTGAATCCAATGATTTGGAGGGGTGTCCCAATACTTTTGAAACAAGTAAACTAGATATTCATATGTCTCAATAAACCTTGGTTTTGCCTTCTAAACAGAGGTCTAATCCCAAGTCCTTCTCCTCGTCTCATTGATATTCATTGCCACAACAGGGATGTTTTAAGTTTTCTTGCTACAAAGTACAAAAATACATTTACACTGCAATAGAAGGGTAGGACCCTTATTTAATTTTCTGGGAAGAAAACAGAACTCCTGCCAAAAAATAAAAAGGTAAAATAAAAATGTTATTAATATAAAAAAATAACAAAACTAGCTTTTGTTGCAATATTCAACTTTAATACATAAATGTGTCCTGCAGTACTTTTTTATACCACTAAATACCCTCAGTCTGAAGACCAGTGTCATTCAACTCACTTCCTTTTAGCCCAGGTTATCCTGGATCTTCCCCAGCCTGTGACTGGTTGGTTAAAGAAAAAACAGTAATAGAGTTGTCTCTGTCTTTTTGCTTTTTCTTCAGCTTCTTCTTGTCAGCAGTTGAACCTATTGACTGCATGTTTTACTTCTTATTCTTTCCACTCCCTGGTATACATTGACCACAAGAGGCCGATGCCTGGTCAAATTCAGGTATAACATTGCTGGCATTTAACAATAAATTTAATTGTATATTAATGATTACAGACTTGCATTCATTTTTGTCTTGTATATCTGCCTAGAGGTTGGCTTTAAAGAGCAGAAATCCTACCAGTGGAGCCGTATAGTCACAGAAAACCAACAGATACTGTCAACTCAAAGTAAGATTGCCCATTCTACCTAGACTCCCTGATTTAACCAAATTCCCCCTCCCCCAGCTGCTTACTTACAGTCAGGTCCATAAATATTGGGACATCGACACAATTCTAACATTTTTGGCTCCATACACCACCACAATGGATTTGAAATAAAACAAACAAGATGTGCTTTAACTGCAGACTGTCAGCTTTAATATGAGGGTATTACATCCAAATCAGGTGAACGGTGTAGGAATTACAACAGTTTGCATATGTGCCTCCCACTTGTTAAGGGACCAAAAGTAATGGGACAGAATAATAATCATAAATCAATCTTTCACTTTTTAATACTTGGTTGCAAATCCTTTGCAGTCAATTACAGCCTGAAGTCTGGAACGCATAGACATCACCAGATGCTGGGTTTCATCCCTGGTGATGCTCTGCCAGGCCTCTACTGCAACCGTCTTCAGTTCCTGCTTGTTCTTGGGGAATTTTCCCTTCAGTTTTGTCTTCAGCAAGTGAAATGCATGCTCAATCGGATTCGGGCAGGTGATTGACTTGGCCATTGCATAACATTCCACTTCTTTCCCTTAAAAAACTCTTTGGCTGCTTTTGCAGTATGCTTTGGGTCATTGTCCATCTGCACTGTGAAGTGGCGTCCAATGAGTTCTGAAGCATTTGGCTGAATATGAGCAGATAATATTGCCCAAAACACTTCAGAATTCATCCTGCTGCTTTTGTCAGCAGTCACATCATCAATAAATACAAGAGAACCAGTTCCATTGGCAGCCATACATGCCCACGCCATGACACTACCACCACCATGCTTCACTGATGAGGTGGCATGCTTAGGATCATGAGCAGTTCCTTTCCTTCTCCATACTCTTCTCTTCCCATCACTCTGGTACAAGTTGATCTTGGTCTCATCTGTCCATAGGATGTTGTTCCAGAACTGTGAAGGCTTTTTTAGATGTTGTTTGGCAAACTCTAATCTGGCCTTCCTGTTTTTGGGGCTCACCAATGGTTTACATCTTGTGGTGAACTCTCTGTATTCACTCTGGTGAAGTCTTCTCTTGATTGTTGACTTTGACACACATACACCTACCTCCTGGAGAGTGTTCTTGATCTTTCCAACTGTTGTGAAGGGTGTTTTCTTCACCAGGGAAAGAATTCTTCAGTCATCCACCACAGTTGTTTTCCGTGGTCTTCCGGGTCTTTTGGTGTGTCTGAGCGTTCCTTCTTTTTAAGAATGTTCCAAACAGTTGTTTTGGCCACGCCTAATGTTTTTGCTATCTCTCTGATGGGTTTGTTTTGTTTTTTCAGCCTAATGATGGCTTGCTTCTCTGATAGTGACAGCTCTTTGGATCTCATCTTGAGAGTTGACAGCAACAGATTCCAAATGCAAATAGCACACTTGAAATGAACTCTGGACCTTTTATCTGCTCATTGTAATTGGGATAATGAGGGAATAACACACACCTGGCCATGGAACAGCTGAGAAGCCAATTGTCCCATTACTTTTGGTCCCTTAACAAGTGGGAGGCACATATGCAAACTGTTGTAATTCCTACACCGTTCACCTAATTTGGATGTAAATACCCTCAAATTAAAGCTGACAGTCTCTAGTTAAAGCAAATCTTGTTTGTTTGTTTCATTTCAAATCCATTGTGGTGGTGTATAGAGCCAAAAATGTTAGAATTGTGTCGATGTCCCAATATTTATGGACCTGACTGTAACTGAGTAATCTTTGTATCCTGCAGATTTCTTACAGCTTTTTATTTTCAAAATTAAGATGCTCCAGGGACTAATAATAGCAGAAGAGTCAAAGGTTGTTCGAGCATGGTTTATTCCTCTAATGTGATCAGAATTAAAGAGTAGAAACGTGCTGTGTCATGTAAATCTTTGTAAATTCACAAATAATGTTTCCCTCAGTGCTTGGAAATATGTACTTAGGGTTTTCTACTTCTTTTTGAGATATGAGCACAGGCATTTCCTCAAGCCAAGGGCATCTAAATCACAAGCAGTAACATTTCTACTAATGCCAGCTTCTTTAAACTTGAATAAAACACAAGACAATGGGTGGAATTTATCAAAACTGGAGCAGCCAGAATCTGGAGCAGCTGTGCATAGTAACCAATTTTGGCGGCCCCCATTTTGAACATTTCTCCTTAAAGTACTCATGCTGGAATGAAAAAATTAAATAAAGTCAGCATAGATAAACTAAATACAACCAATTAAAATTGTTCTGTAAGAAATGATAACGGGTAAAGAATATAAATAAGTAGGAATGGAAAATATATAGCATTAAGTTATAGTGCAAAGTGTATTGTGTATGTGATGAATGCTTACATAAATAACACGCTGAATTTTTAAGTAAACACTCAGGGGGCCTCATGTTTATGGGCCCAGCAGATAAATGCCAGCTGAGTCTCAGGAAGACTTTCAACAAGTTATAACACCTATTCCAATTACCAGTGCTAGGACAAAGTCATCTATATAGTGCACGCCCAATTGTATTACTCACTCCCTCATACCCACATTCAGACTGCATTGGTCAGAAGTGTGTAACATACAGAGTGCATCCATCAAGATTTTGTAATGTACAGAGTGCAGGGGTCAGGATTGCATAATGAGTGCAGGTGCCAGGAGTATGTATTGCAAAATGCAAGAGCCAGGAATACGCAGCATACAGAGTGGGAGGGTCAAGTGTGTGCAATGCACAGTGCACAGGGGTCAAGAGTAAATAACATTCAGAGTGTAGCGGTTAGGAGTAAGTTCAGAGTGCAGTGATCAGGAATAAGAAATGCACAGTGCGCAGGGGTCAAGAGTAAATAACATTCAGAGTGTAGAGGTTAGGAGTAAGTTCAGAGTGCAGTGATCAGGAATAAAAAATACACAGTGCGCAGGGGTCAAGAGTAAATAACATTCAGAGTGTAGAGGTTAGGAGTAAGTTCAGAGTGCAGTGATCAGGAATAAGAAATGAACAGTGTGCAGGGGTCAGAAGTAAAAAAAAAAGTACAGTGGACAGGAGTGTTGAAAGGTAAAAGTAATGTACAGAGTGCATTACTTGACAAAGTGTTTTTAAATTGCCTTATTTGACAAGGTGTTTTTGGATCTTCACAACACCTCAAGATAGTTCAGACTAATAAGACTAGGCTAAAATAATTGAAACACAGTGTAGAAATTATTACCTTATTTTACATTTTTAACAATGATGCATTTACATTGATACATTAAAACAGTACATATAAGGAGGAACATGGATTGAAAAGAATTAATACAGCAGAATAGAGAAAGGAGTAAGAATAAGAAAATGATGGATTTTAATCTCATAATGGATTATAATGCTCAGCAAAAACAATTAGAGGGAATTATAAGTAAGTAGTAACCCATCTTATTAAAGGATATAGTATTCGAACCATATTTCCTTAAAAAAAAGCCATGAATACATATAGACAAGCATCTACATTAAACACTTGCTGACTAGCAGTAGTACATTTACTGCTGGCCGGTGGCATGAGCAGGCACAGCGATGCACTACATTATAACATGTAACCAAAACTGTCATGAATGGTAGCCATTCATGACAGCTTGCTTACTATTGTGATCGATCATATAGTACAAGACCACTCACAGCAGACTTGTACCACGTGATAGCTGCAGGTAATCACAGCATCACAATAGTACGCAAGCTGCCATGAATGACAGCCACTCATGACAGTCAAAAGGATTGCTTGTAACAGTGACCATCAAAAAAAAAATCCCTGATCAACCCCCCCCAGGGTAGTACAGTGTCACTATGGTGACAGTGAACTGTTCTCATGACAGTATGTAAAATAAAATAAAAAAAGAAAGAAAATATTAAAGTAAGAAAAAAATGTTAAAAATGTTTATTTGTTTTTGTTTTTTAAATAGTGTCACCAGTTAGTATCCCTAAATAGAAAGTAGTTGCGAGTGACAACAGAACATACAAGCAGCTAGCATATAAAAGGCAAACCTCTGCACCTCTAGTCAACAATAAAAATAATAAATATGCAGCGCTAAATAATGACATGATACACACTGATAGTATCGATAAAATTACATGCATATATAGTGAGCGCTGCTGAGGCGCATAGATGGTGAAGTGAAGATTACGTCCTATTGTGACGTTACAATGTGTCAATGAAGCATAAAATTGAGTGACAAATGTGAATATCAACATATAAACATATCAACATATATAGCAGTCCATAAATGGGGTGATCCATGCTCTGTGCTGGTAACTTCAGGTGCGGTGAGCCAATGAGACTATGCACTTACCAGAAGTGCATAATGCGCAAAAAAAGTGTATCCTATATAGGTCATCTAGGTCTGGTCTAGGGCTGCGGGGTCATCAAGCTCAATGTGGACACATGGGATGATGCTGCTCACACACAAGGGTCACACTCCGCTCACATACCCATCAAAACAGCTCCAAGGTAATAATCCAGGTCCAGATGAGGTTCCACCTTATAAGGCTCGAAATAACCAAGCCTCTTAAATTGTTGCACGGAGTTGTTCACTTGGAAACAGGCATTTACCACTAAGGAGATGTGTACATGACTTTTAATGTGCTTACATGGGATCTCAAGCTAGGATGAGCTAGGAGGTGCTCATTCACTCCATTAGATTCAGGTCCTCACCTCCATGGTCACAGGTGTATAAAATCAAGCACCTAGGCATGCAGACTGCTTCTACAAAGATTTGTGAAAGAATAAGTCACTCTCAGGAGCTCAGTGAATTCAAGCGTGGTACCTTGATAGATTGCCATCTGTGCAATAAGTCCATCTGTGAAATTTCCTTGCTACTGAATATTTCATGGGCAACTGTTAGTGGTATTATAACAATGTGGAAGCAACTGGGAACAGCAACTCAGCCATGAAGTGGTAGGCCACATAAAATGACAGAGTGGGGTCAGTGCAAGTCACCAAGTGTCTGCAGAGTCAATAGCTAAAGACCTCAAGGTTATCACAACAACAGTGCGTAGAGAGCTTCATGGAATGTATTTCCATGGCCGAACAGCTGCATCCAATCCTTACATTACCAAGTGCAATGGAAAGCATTAGATGCAGTGGTGTAAAGCACACCACCACTGGACTCAAGAGCAGTGGAGACGTGTTCTCTGGAGTGACAAATCACTCTTCTCTGTCTGGCAATCTGATGGACATGTCTGTGTTTGGTGTTTTCCAGGTGAATGGTACTTGGCTGACTGCATTTTGCCAAGTGTAACATTTGGTGGAGGGGGGGTTATGGTGAGGGGTTGTTTTGCAGTGGTGGGGCTTGGCCCCTTAGTTCCAGTGAAGGGAACTCTTAAGGCATCAGCATACCAAGACAGTTTAGACAATTTCATGCTCCCAACTTTGTGGGAACAGTTTGGGGATGGCCCTTCCTGTTCCAACATGACTGCACACCAGTGCACAAAGCAAGGTCCATAAAGACATGGATAAGCAAGTTTGGGGTGGAGGACTTGACTGGCCTGCACAGAGTCCTGACCTCAACCCGATAGAACACCTTTGGGATCAATTAGTGCGGAGACTGATAGCCAGGCCTTCTCATCTGACATCAGTGCCTGACCTTACAAATGTGCTGCTGAAAGAATGGTCAAACATTCAAGCTGTTATAGCTGCAAAGGTGGGCCAACTCAATATTGAACTCTATGGACTAAGACAAGGATGCCATTAAAGTTCATGTGCGTGTAAAGGCAAACGTCCTAATACTTTTGGCATTATAGTGTATGTTCTATTGTTGATGTGTATTTTCAAAATATTTAAATGTCAATTTTAATATCTTGAAAGACCATTATAAATCTCATGAATCTCACAAAGAGGCAGATATGAACACTGATAGGTGACTGGTACCTGGTACCACTAGTATTGGCTGCCCCATGTGTAAAACCTTTAGCTATTTGCCTATGTAGACATTCAGATATTAAATGGATCCTCTCAGGGGATGAAAAGCAATTTCCTGTATAAACAAAAATAAAGGTGTAGCGCTATTAAACGAATAATATAAAATGATAATAAACTGACATTAAACTCATATGCATAAGATGAAATGAATGTCCACGTATAAAGTTCCCATAAGAGCATATAAATAATAAAAATGTGTGATATATCCCAGGATAGGACACTGCAGTAGATTGACTTGTGACTCCAGCCAATAGTAAAAGTGCGCACTCACCAGAAGCGCATGGATATTGTGCATAAATTTAAACCCTGAAGGTATAACTGGATAATCCGGTGGACTTTTCCTCTATGGTGCAGTCATCAAGCCGTTAGGAGTAGTGAAAAGATCTGCTGGATCCAGGGGTCCTCTTAAGGTTGTACGAGGTGCTTAAGGTTACCTTTGGATTAAATTAGTAGAGGATAAAGTGTAGCTATCTAGAGGGATTGTGGAGCGTATTAGTTGGGAAGGACAGTGGTAGCATTTTACAAGAGAGGGGGAAACAGTGAAAAGAGAGGGGGCAAAGAAGAATGAAAAAAGGAGGGGTTTTAGGGGTGATGAGGTTAAACCAGACAATTTTCAGCAGTTGTGTCCTAAAATGTTTGAAAATTACATAGATAGGTGCAAACGGCCAAAGTAAGCAGGCAGATTATGTATGGAGTTAATTAAAGTGATATCAAAAGCATTTTTTTCTTTAAAAACAAACATGTCATACTTACCTGCTCTGTGCAGTGGTTTTCCACAGAAGAACTGCCAATCCTCTTCTTCTTGGGACCCCCACTGGTGCTCTTGGCCCTTCCTTCCTTCCTGCTGAGTGCCTCCAGAGCAAGCAGCTTGCTATGGGGGCACCCAAGCAGGCTCACTCTGAAGCTGCTGCTCTGTGTGTCCATTCACACACACAGCAGTGGCTTGGCCCTCTCTTTCTCTTCATTGGCTCACTGGCTATGATTGACAGCAGTGGGAGCCAAAGGCTGTCTCAGCCAATGAGGAGGGAAGGTCCCCAGACAGTCGAGGCTCTTGTGTACATTGCTGGATGCAGCAGCTGGGGTTCAGGTGACTATTAGGACGGGCTGAGGGGCTGCTGCACACTGGAGGTTTTTCACCTTCATGAATAGAATGCATGAAGGTAAAAAATGTTAAGTCTTTAGAATCACTTTAAGGGTAAATTCACAATTTGCAAATGTTCCCTACCTGTGATTATTTGTGAGAACCTCTGCAGGGTTCCCACACTTAGCTGCAAGAGGAAACCCCATTGAAAGTTATTGGAGGCTGCCAGCTCCTGCAGCTAATCACATCCACTCGCATGTAATCACTCATGCAGTCTGCATGCAGGCAGTCGGCATCTAGGGCCAATCACTTACATGTGATCCTTGCATGAGCAATTACATGCAAGTGTGCATGATTAGCTGTGGGAGCCTGCAGCCTCCCATTGCTTTCAACAGGGCTGCCTCTCGCAGCTAGTCATGGGAACCCCTGCTCTCGCATATAATCGCAGGCCACTCTTCAATCAGTAATCCAGTGCATAGGCTGGGAGCACAGCTCACTCAAGACAGAATTATTCACCAGAGAAGTAACATAATCACCTTGCTCATATTTATGTTTCATAATCTAATAAAGAGAAATAGGCAAAATGGGTTTGCCTGAGTTGAAGTCTGCAACAGCTTTAAGTGATTGTAGCACTTACATTTTTTTCTTTTCTGAGGTCCCTCGCTGGTGCTGTTCACTTGTCCTCGTCTCTGCCATAACGGTTTGCTATGGGGGGGCAGATGTGGGCTTGGCCCTGAACTGGGCTGTGTTCATCTATAGAAACAAGTAGGGTGGCTCTGCCACTCCCCCCACTCCCTCCTTACGGGGTTTGACTGGCAGCAGCAGGAGCCAATGGCTCCCTCTGCTGCTGAATCTCCTATGAGAAGAGAGAGAGAGGAGAAGAGCTGCTGCAGACAGGCACAGCACTAGATTGCACTAGATGCAAACAATGCATTAAGGTAAAATAAACTTTTCACCTTTATAACCACTTTAACATCCTACTTTTAAAAAAGTGTAGAAAATTTTGAGCCACTCAAGGGGACCGCGCTACCTCAGGTGTCTCCTCTCAATACATGAAATAGCATTTGCTAACAATTCAAATATAAATTTTGGCAATTCGGGCAAAAGCCTGTTGCTTGTAACCATATACAATTTATTTCAGTAAGAACATTTTCTTTTGGCAGAACACGACTGTGTATGTGAAATGGCATGAATGCTGACTGATTATAACCCATATTCCACATTTTTTAAAAATTGTCTATTATATTTTCTGAGTGCATTTCGAGTCTTGCTTTGCCAATGTATATTCATCTGCACTAGATACTTTCAATACCATTTGTTTAGGCAAACATAGATATGTTTTATATGTCCTTGTATATCTGAAGTGATATAGGAAGCAGAAATAAAAACACATAAAGATGCAAGTGTTCCCTATAAAGACATGTTTATAACAGGAAGGGATAAATCAGGCTTTTTCATGTGATGGCTTTAAAATGCAATGCTGAAAGCTAACTGCGCATATGCTTGAACAATAACAAAATCTTCCATTTGCTTCTGCTAAGTTAATCACTGTAAAATAGCTGAATGCAAACTCATATAAACCCTGTATTAATTTCCCAGGAGGGGGTTTCCAGACAAAACCTGACCCCTCAATCACCTTAGCTTTGCAACTTCCATTTGTTTTCATTATCTCAGAAGTTGTATTATGCAGGGTATCGATCTCCATGTTTAATGAAGCTTGTAACAAAGGAAGCTTGATGTTAAAAACAATGGTGTCATTTCAGCTGCAATGAAAAGATGTGGTTGAGGTTATAGGTGGAAGATAAGTGGTTTACAGGTGAGACCACCCTAATTAGCATCAAGTGTTCTCAGTTATCAGGATGATAACTGGGAGTTCTCTGTTTTGTTTCCTTACAAGAATCAGAGGAAACAATAGGGAGTCCATGATATGTATACTAAAAAAAAAGCACAAAGAAGAAAGGGCACACTATAGGCTGAGCTGCAAGGCTGAAAAAAGGATTAAGAATTGGGAATGGTTTAAGGTTATGAGATAGAGAGCAGGGAGGAGATGGTTATTACTTAGGGAGACCTCACGGAGGAACAGACAGGGGTGTGAGCATTTTGGTCCATATGCCCGCTCTCTTGGTAAAAGTGTGGATATGGCAATGATTAGAAATGCATACATTCAGGGAACTGAGGTATGGGAAGAGGATGGGGGACTTTTGGGGCATGTTGTACTTTTTCACAATGTCAGTGGGTCCTTGATGGTGCCAAAAAAGCAAGATTGTTGTTACTGTTTGGAGTAGGGGTTTAACCTTAACCGCTTCCCATCCGCCCTATATCCGATCTACTGCTACAGGGTGGCACGGTTGCGCAAAATCATGTGTATATACAGTGGGGATCGAAAGTTTAGGCACCCCAGCTAAAAATTTGTATTAATGTGCATAAAGAAGCCACAGAAAGATGGAAAAATCTCCAAAAGGCATCAAATTACAGATTAGACATTCTTATAATATGTCAACAAAAGTTAGATTTTATTTCCATCATTTACACTTTCAAAATAACAGAAAACAAAAAAATGTCATCTGCAAAAGTTTGGGCACCCTGCAGAGTTAATATCTTGTACTGCCCCCTTTGGCAAGTATCACAGCTTGTAAACGCTTTTTGTAGCCAGCCAAGAGTCTTTCAATTCTTGTTTGAGGTATCTTTGCCCATTCTTCCTTACAACAGTCTTCCAGTTCTTTGAGATTTCTGGGCTGTCTGTCACGCTGAAACTGTCATGTACACCATTTAATTTACACATATTGGGATTTTTTTTTTTAGCAAAGACATGTAGCAGAATACATTTTGGCCTAAATTTATGATGAAATTAGATTTTTTTTTTACTGGACATGTTTAATAGCAAAAAGTAAAAAATATTGTTTTTTTCTCAACATTGTCGGTCTTTTTTTTTTATAGTGCAAAAAAACTAAAAAATGCACAGGCAATCAAATACCACCAAAAGAAAGCTCAATTCATGGGAAAAAAGGCTGTATATTTCATTTGGTTGCAGAGTTGCATGACCACGCAAATTGTCAGTTAACGTAATGCAGCAGCGTAATGCAAAAAATGGCCTGATCAGGAAGGGAGGGTAAATCCTCAGGAGGTCAAGCGGTGGGCCATTCTAAGTGAATAGTGGTGTAAAATGACTGGTGTGAATGGCTGGTGGCCAGTACGGTTCATAACAGAACATGACATTGCATGGTGCTGTCAGGAACCTGGCTTTAACGGTTGTGACATTTTATAATTGCTATTATCTTGTTATTTAATAAAAGTTGTGGTCATAACCCACCAATGAAAATAATTTGTGCCATAGTGTATTATTTATGATGTTTAGTGTGTTTGGTTCTGATGTTCAATATCAGTCCGCCCTCTCAGCCCTACCCAGATCATACAGAATATGAAAGAAAATTGCTGACCATAAATGTAACATTGCATTTAAAATGTATCTAATCCCAAGAACAGAAATGTAATGTTTGACAGCTGACCTTTCTTTAGATGTGGTGACTACTTTGTTTTTACCTTGGTTTTTTTCCCACTTGCTGATTTTGCCAGTGATACATGGGTGATCCTAGAGTGACAGGACCCACTCACTGTACTGTATCTATAAGAGCAGCGTTGTCATCTTCAGACAGGACATGTGTTAGAACTAAAGAACACTTCCACTCTTCTCATCTCCATAATTAAGGGGAGGGTGTTCTGTAGTTAACAGAACTTGAGACAGCACAAGACACAAGATCGACACTGGATATCTGACTAGAGCAACTGTTTTTGCCCTTGTTGAACAGATATAGCAAAGATATTATCAATTGTAAATTTAAGAGACCGCAAGAGAGCAAAAAAATGTAATTAATTGTTGGGATCCAAGTTAAGGTCACTGTAAAATCATTATTTTAAATGATTGCTGCGTAAACTCATGGTCCCAGAGCAACCAAGTGGAAACATGTATCAAATGAAGAGTGAGTAGACATTCCTAGAAACAAAAGTGATCAACCAAAAGAAATTTGAACACCATGAAATAATTAGACCCATGTGAAAGATCAGCTATAGATGCCTTAATATATAGCAATCTAAACTGGTTGGATAACAACCACAAGAGTATAATTATAGAAAAAGACAGTGGGGTTTATTTACTAAAACTGGAGAGTGCAAAATCAGGCTCACATCTGCATAGAAACCAATCAGCTTCTAACCTCAGCTTGTTCAATTAGGCTTTAAGCAATAAAACCTGGAAGCGGATTGGTTTCTATGAAGAAGTGAGTCTGGTTTTGCACTCTCCAGATTTAGTAAATAAAGCCCAGTGATTCCTCTATAATTGAGAAACAATCTGGCAAAGTGCTGTTGATCCCTGCTACATGTACACAACCAACTCTGCATGTCCTTGACTATGGATAAAATCATCATATATATACTGTATATATACCAGGGCACTCTAGACGGAAATTCGCCCTAAGGTGAAGGTGCTGATGTGATCAAAAGAAGGATGGTGCTATTATATCTTTGTCAGATGTAAAAAGGTATAACCATCATCACACCATATTGCTCATACCAAGCACCAGGGCTTTTTTTCAGTTGGAATATGGCAGAATAAAGTTCTGCCACATCTGAAGATGGCCCTAGCCACTCACTACTGTCACATGTAAAAAGAGAAGCTCAGCTTCTGTGTTTAGAAGTGATAGTGCTCCTCCCTGGGTGGCTGCAATGAACCCTTCCTACCCTAGTACATCCCTGTGAGAGTAGAGGAGGGGGCAGGGGGTGCACACAGTGGCAGTAATCTGGCAGCAAAAACCCATAAAGTCCTTCTTGCCCACCCCACAGCCTGTACTCTCCACTCTCTTGCCAAGGCAAGCTGTAGCTGCTCTTCAGGTACATTCAGGAGAACTCTGTACTGGAGACAGAGGCAGTTTGGGTGAAAAAGGAGTAATTGTTTATTTAAAGTGGCCAGGGAGATATGCAGTTCTGAACTCTGCTGTTAGGACCTGGATCACCTGCTGGTGGCACTGTGGTTCTCAAAGCAGAAGGGTGTAGTTCCAGCAGGTGTCTGTCATTAGCCAACTGATCCCAGTAATCCGTTTCCATGTTATGTTCGCTGCTGGGAAAGTATAAAACCCTTTCCCTACTTTCCTTTACTGGCTCAATGTTTTGCTTTTGTTCTCTCTACCTGGTTATTGATGCGCTGCTCCTGACCATGATCCTAATTTCTGATGTGATTCTGCTCCAGTACCTGCATTCTGTGCCCTGCTACTTCATATCTGTTCCCCTGGCCTCCTTCCCTATCCATTTCCTTGCAGCTTCTGTGTTACTCTGTTCATCTGTGTTCCCCATTTTGTACATATTGTATTATAGTTAGTTTGCTAGTTAGGTATTTTGTCATCTGGTTTATGGGTTCATGTACATCCTCACTTTTGCTGTGTATTCTGTTTGCTAGTGTAGGTTGAGTTTTGTTTCATTATTAATAAATCTTACTTTAATCATACGTATCATACGTAGTCTAGTTTCAGTTGCCTAAATACAGTTACACTTAATGGTCACCCCTGCTGTTGCTGGATGTCTGCACTTGTTATCCCTTACATCTGCACTCTGCACTCTGTACATAGCGCACTACTGAACTCTGCACTCTGTATGTAGCCCACTCTTGAAGTCTGCACTCAGTACATAGCACACTCCTGAACACTGCACTCTGTAAATAGCACACTCCTGAACTCTGCACTCTGTGCAAACCTACTGCTCTCTTCACTCAGTACATAGCACACTCCTGAACACTGCACTCTGTAAATAGCACACTCCTGAACTCTGCACTCTGTGCAAACCTACTGCTCTCTTCACTCAGTACATAGCACACTCCTGAACACTGCACTCTGTAAATAGCACACTCCTGAACTCTGCACTCTGTGTGCAACCCTGCTGCACTCTTCACTCTGTACATAGTATACTTCTGAACACTGCACTCTATACATAGCACACTCCTGAACTCTGCACTCTTCACTCTGTACATAGTATACGTCTGATTGCTGCACTCTGCACACTTCTGAAATTTAATGCCCCTTTAGGACTTTCCCACTCTTTTGTTCAGTTTAGCCACACTGACCATTTGCTGCAGCATGCTCTCTCTCCCTGGGGGGTATGCTTGAGTTCCAGCAACTATTCTTTGAGGGAAAAAAAAGCCCTGGTGAGCACATTTATGTATCACATAGATAGCAACTCAAGGACTTCATGGGCTATTTCATCAGGCAACAGTTACCTCTGAAAAATCACTGTTAGATCTGCTACAAATAAATGTGAGAGTATGGTGTGTTGATGATTATCCCATTTTGCCTGAATGCCTCTTGAATTTCACTGCACACTGTATGTACATATTGGGGTTGAATTACTAAAGACAAAGAGGCTGTTCACTTTGCAAAGGAAGGTGCACTGTGTGGGAAAATGTTCCCCCAGGGCTTAATGCAAGGAAACACATGCAAGGGAAAAAAAACTGTATTTTCGCTTGCACATGACTGGATGATGGAAGTCAGCAGAGCTTCACCTCATTCACTAAACGCTAAGAAAAATTCCTTTGCAAAGTGCAGCAGCTATTTGCCTTTTAGTAAATCAACCTCATTGCCTTAAAAAGAGATCTTCCAAAGAAAGTGACTGCAAGAAAAGTTCTCAGGGCATCATATTCAGATAAAAGCAGTGCATGTGTATGAGACATAAGCAAAGAAGCAACGTATGCATGTTCATGTCCATGACTGTCTATGTAGACATCAGTGCCATGACGCCACACTGAGAGGAATCTCTATAGTGAACATTAATCTATGGTGAATTTCTTAGTCTATACAGATGTCTTCTACTTGCTAACAGAGAAAGCAGTGTTCATTTGTGATTATTTAAATGGAAAAATGTCTATGATCCACTACCATGGTGATCAATAAGCTGCAGTCACCAAAACAATTAATGCATAGTGCATTCAATCATATTTGCTAGCCCGCTCAGGCACAGTCCTCATTTCTATAACCAAAAGTTGCTCCAGGCAGCAAATGTAAAAAAATGTTGACTGCCTAATGGCAATTATTACTTGAAATAACAGATTTCTCAAAATAAAAACCAGATTCGTAGTTGTGTCCAGACTAAATTTCCAATGCTATACCCATGTTATGCCAAGATCAATGTATTCTCCTCTGAATGGCCTATATGGAAACAATGGGTAAGTTGCAGTTTTGTCTGCTCTGTCAGTTATATATAACTTTTGTTTTATATCACATAGTAAACTTGATTTATTACTGAATTTTATGCTAAAAGACTGCCTGTACCTGACTGCACATTATTGTGCTCTTGGGTCCATTCATTTGTCAGTAAGTATATTACTTTCACTGTCACATGCTCATTTTAATCAATCAGTAAATAAAATCAGCAAATTATTTGTTTTATTGTTGTTTTTTTTATCTTAGTATTAGCTTGTACCAAATATGAATACTATGAAACCTAAATAGTTGCAATAAATACATGTAGCACTATTTCCATAGGAGCCGCAGGAATACTGTCTGGGTCTTCCCCACAAGCTTTGCCCCACAGCCAGACACATAGGCTCATTTATTTGTTTCTCCAGTCTAAGGGTGTTTTTGTTGTTTTTTATTTTTGGAGAACTTGGATAGGGTTGACGGAATTCGATGGGATGATCAAAAACCAAGAACTATGTATACTTGAGGACTTTTTCAGGACAAGCTTGCCCTGATGATCAGTGCCCAGCAGTGCCACCCACCAGTGCTGTCCATCTGTGCCACCCAGCAGTGCTGCCCACAAGTGCCCAGCAGTGCCACCCACCTGTGCCCATCAGTTCCCAGCAGTGCCACCCAACAGTGCCCAGCAATCCACCCATCAGTGCTGCCCAGCAGTGCCATCCAGCAGTGCTGCCAGTCAGTGCCCAGCAGTGCCGTCAGTCAGTGCCACCCACATGTGCCCATCAGTGCCACCCACCTGTGCCCATCAGTTCCCAGCAGTGCCACCCACCTGTGCCCAGCAGTGCCACCTAACAGTGCCGCTCATCAGTGCTGCCCAGCAGTGCCACCCATCAGTGCCCAGCAGTGCTGCCAGTCAGTGCCCAGCAGTGCCACCTATCAGTGTCCATCATTGTTGCATATCAGTGCCAGCTCATAAGTGCCGCCTATCAGTGCTGACTATCAGTGCCACCCATCAGTGCCCATCATTGTTGCATATCAGTGCCAGCTCATCAGTGCCACCTATCAGTACCACCGCATCAGTGCAGCCCATCAGTGCTGCCTATCACTGCCCATCAGTGCCCGTCACTGCTGCCTATCAGTGCAAACCAGTGCTGCCTATCAGTGCCGCTTCATCAACGCACATCAGTGAAGGAGAAAAATTACCTGTTTGCAAAATTTTATAATAGAAACAAAGAAAAACTTTTTTTGTTTATAGCGCAAAAAAATAAAACTCCCAGTGGTGAGTACATACCACTAAAAGAAAGCTCTATGTGTGTGAAAAAAATGATAAAAATATCATATGGGTACAGTGTTGCATGACCATGCAATTGTCATTCAAAGTGCGACAGCACTGAAAACTGAAAATTGGCCTGGACTGGAAGGGAGTACAAGTGCCCAGTAGGCAAGTGGTTAACTAAACCCACAGCCCAGAAGGGTATTAGCAGCACAAAGTCTCTAAGATCCTTCACAAGTATCTGTACTCACAAGGCCCAAGGATGTCTGGGTGCCTTCTTCTGTGATCTTCAATAGACAGCCCCTCAGTCCGCTCTTAGAAGAACAAGGGTCTCAGCATTTAGGCCCTCAGGTCACACACCTGAGGCCTTGCAACAGCAGACGTGTGGCAGCATTGCTTGGAAGGACAGCGTCCCCCCTCCGGGCTGGACTAATCCTCTCCAGGAAAAGACCCAGAACTCAGTGTGCTCACTGAATATATGCAGTCTCCCAGCATGCCATCAAAGCCTGCCTCTCTGGGATAGGCCAGGGCTGTATAAATATTCATATTGTCATCTGTACAGCTCCACACCTATCATTCAGAAACTTCTCAAGCTCTCTGGATACAGAGGGAGTCATCAGACTAGCAGCAGATGAACACATTGAGCTGATCTGACTAACAGAATGCAGCTTCATTGGATACAGTGAGCAAACTATGCTTTTATCTAACAACAATCATAGCCACACTGACTACAATGTGGCAACTAAATTTACATATCGAAACACATATATAAATATCTATACACATATAAAATATATATACACATATCTAAACCTAGCACCTATCTAGGAGGGTGCTACATTCATATAGGATTAGTTCAGTCCTATCCAGTCCAATGCAGTAACCCATGTACTTGAATTCATGGTCACACATTAAAGTACCTTGTGTTAAGGTAGCCTATTCATTTGAATAGGCTGCCAACACACCAGAAAGGACCTAAATTGCATCTGCACATTTCTTTTTGCAGTACATGTACAGTGCACAATGGCAAAATGGTTAGCACTTCCACCTGGCATTACTAGGGATGTTGGTTTGTAATCCCAACCATGGCACCACCTGCCTGGAGTTTGCATGTTCTCCCTGTGCCTGTGTGGGTTTCCTCCGGTTACTCCAGTTTCCTCCCACACTCTGAAGACATGCTGGTAGGTTAATTGGCTCCTGTCTAAATTGGCCCTAGTATGTGTATGTATGAATGTGAGTTAGGGACCTTAGATTGTACGCCCCTTGAGGGTTAGAGACTGATGTGAATGTACAATATAAATGTAGAGCGCTGTGGAAATTGACAGCGCTATATAAGTACCTGTAATAAATAAATAAATAATAAGCGTGCAGTGCTTTAGTGCACTGGAGTGCCATTCAAAATGGATGGTGCTGCAACACAACACACCGCGGTACATGTGTTGAGGTAATGTGTGTTTTTAATGTGTATTATCAGAACACAAAGGTCTAAATGGGCTCTTAACATTTGGTTTGGTCCGTTAAAAAGCATGATAGGTAATAAGTTATAATGGTGCTCCTAAGGACCTGTCACTTCTCAAAGAATACTCAAGCAAGGAAAATTAAAAATAAAAACAAACAATATTTTTGCTTGGACATGAATGGATGATGGAAGTCAGCAGAGCTTCAACTGATTCACTAATCTTTGGAAGAATTTCCTTGCAAAGTGAGCAGTCTAATTGTCTTTGGTAAATCAACCCACATATGTCCACCTCTGTTGCCGAATATGTTATGTGATCAAATGGAAACATCTTTTAAAGATTTGGATGGCTCCTACCAAGTCAGTACTGTATTATTTCTTGTTTTTTTTCTCATTGTATGTAGTGTTGGACATCTATTAAGTGATTTCTCCTAATAATCAAAGTTCAGTTTCCAATTTCAATTGGATTGGATTGAAAGCGAAATATAGGAAGTTATAACTTAGGATGATAGATAAGGTCCTCTTGCTTTAATAGAAAAGAGTGGGGGAGAATGCAGAGGGGAAGGAGGGGGTGGGGCTGGGGGAATGGTGGGGAGGGAATAGTTTTAGAGAGGGAAATGTAGAATGGTTTTGGATATTTAAGTGTGTTTATGATGGAAATTTGTAATAATATGAAAAATCAATAAATATTTAAAAAAAAAAATAATCAAAGTTCAGATAATTCAATATTCTTGCAATATACTGCAATATACAGTTGCAAGAAAAAGTATGTGAACACCTTGGGATTACGTGGAGTTTTGCATGAATTGGGCATAAAATGTGCTTTGAACGTCATCTAAGTCAAAACAATAGAAGAACACAGTCTGCTGAACATAATACTACACAAACATTAGATGTTGCCATGGTTTAATTGCACATAACATGTAAACATTCACAGTGCAGGGAGGAAAAAGTATGTGACGCCCTAACTTATTGACTTCTCCCAGAGCTAATTGGGTTACAAATGTATCTCCAAAAGCCTTGATGTTCATGTGTCCACGGTAAGACAGACTGTCTACAAATGGAGAAAGTTTAGCACTGTTGCTACTCTCCCTAGGTGTGGTCGTCCTGTAAAAATGACTGCAAGAGCACAGCGCAGAATGCTGCATGAGGTAAAGAAGAATCCCCGAGTGTCAGCTAAAGACCTACAGAAATCTCTGGCACATGCTAACATTTTTGTTGACACATCTACAATAAGGAAAACATTAAACAAGAATGGAGTACATGGGAGGACACCACGGAGGAAGCCATTGCTGTCCAAAAAGAATATTGCAGCACGTTTGAAGTTTGCAAAAGAGCACCTGGATGTTCCACAGCACTACTGGCAAAATATACTGTGGACAGATGAAACCAAGATTGAGTTGTTTGGGAAGAACACACAACACTATGTGTGGAGAAAAAAAGGCACAGCACACCAACATCAAAACCTCATCCCCACTGTAAAACATGGCAGAGGGAGCATCATGGTTTGGGGCTGCTTTGCTGCCTCAGGGCCTGGACGGATTGTTGTCATTGATGGGAAAATGAATTCCAGAGTTTATCAAGACATTTTGCAGGAAAACGTAAGACCATCTGTCCGCCAACTGAAGCTCCGCAGAGGATGGGTGATGCAACAGGACAATGACCCAAAGCATACAAGTAATTCAACAAAACAATGGCTGCAACAGCACAGAATACACCTTCTGGAGTGGCCCAGTCAGAGTCCTGACCTCAACCTGATTGAAATGCTGTGGCATGACCTTAAGAGAGCAATTCACACCAGACATCCCAAGAATATTGCTACACTGAAACAGTTTTGTGAAGAGGAGTGGTCCAAAATTACTCTAGATCGTTGTGCAGGTTTGATCTGCAACTACAGGAAACGTTTGGTTGAGGTTATTGCTGCCAAAGGAGGGTCAACCAGTTATTAAGTCCAAAGGTTCACATACTTTTTCCTCCCTGCACTGTGAATGTTTACATGTTATGTGCAATTAAACCATGGCAACATCTAATGTTTGTGTAGTATTATGTTCAGCAGACTGTGTACTTCTATTGTTGTGACTTAGATGACGTTCAGAGCACATTTTATGCCCAATTCATGCAAAACTCCACATAATCCCACGGGGGTTCACATACTTTTTCTTGCAACTGTATTATAGGGTACGTTTATGAATAAAGTCACTGGGTAATTTACTCAATAATAAAGTATTGTATATTTGAGAATTGATGGAATTTCCCCCTGCATTTCACAGTCATATTCACCCTGTTTACTTTAAATTCTTCTTACTTTAAGAGGAATTTTCACCAGACGAATGCAGCTTCTGGCAAACAGTCATTGAATCTCACATGTACAGTATTGGTAAAGAGTCAGAGAGTCCTTTCTCAACTGGGTTGCTGTGGTACCTTAGGGTTCTGCCTGGGGTGTGCTGCAGAATCCTGGTTAGGAAAGGCATTCAGATCCCACTGAGCTCCCGCTGCCTGTTGGTCAGGATAGTAAAGTGAAAGCAGTGGAAGGAAGAGATGGCTTCCTGAGTCCTGAGCGCTACACCTCCACTTACAGGGCAGTAAAAGAGGTGAAGAGGTGATATGTTGTCTCCTCACTGCCTGTTCTAACCCCCTAAATGCAGCATCACTGTGGCACAACAGAGTGCAATGCACATGGTTGCAGCACAGCCCCTTTCACCTGGGGGTATATTTCCAACCTTGGCCACAACATGTATATGTCCCTGCCTATTGCAGCTAAAGGGGGAGCAGTTAAGGGTGGTAAAAATGTGTCTCAACCATGTGGTTCTACTGTCCCCTAACCTCTTCTGTGAATGAGCCCTTGGCTCATATTTATGCAGCTGCATGCTGTGTGCTGCGTGTTGCGTGTTGGGCTGCCCATTCATCTCAATGGGCTTCCTTACCTTCCATACCTGCAGAAACACAGGGAAAGAAGTTCCTAACTAATTGTTTTAAATTGCACTGCACTTGCCAATGCATGGAGGTACCATTAAAAACTAATAACACCCCTTCACGTCTGCTAAAGAACAGTGTGTTAGTCTGTGTATCAGGAACGTGCTTGGTTTTGCACACAATCCCCGCTGCACAGTAGGGTGAACCAAGCCTTAGGCAGGGGGTGCATCTAGACTGAAAATACTGTAATAAATAGAAAAAGGTTGAGAAACACAGGAATTGTCTGCAGTTGAATCTGCTGGCAAAGCTCTCCAAGGTGCTGAAACTGAACCATAGTGCTAAAGCTATCAATGGTGCTGAAACTGTGAGAGCTGCGCCCAAAGCGCTGAAGCCGGATACTGAAAGGAGGGTGCTTCAGCAAGGTAGAGACTTACAGGTGAAACTCGAAAAATTTGAATATCGTGCAAAAGTTCATTTATTTCAGTAATGCAACTTAAAAGGTGAAACTAATATATGAGATAGACTCATTACATGCAAAGCAAGATAGTTCAAGCCGTGATTTGTCATAATTGTGATGATTATGGCTTACAGCTCATGAAAACCCCAAATCCACAATCTCAGAAAATTAGAATATTACATGCAATCAATGAAACAAGGATTGTACATAGAACAATATCGAACCTCTGAAAAGTATAAGCATGCATATGTACTCAGTACTTGGTTTGGGCCCCTTTTGCAGCAATTACTGCCTCAATGCGGTGTGGCATGGAAGCTATCAGCCTGTGGCACTGCTGAGGTGTTATGGAAGACCAGGATGCTTCAATAGCGGCCTTCAGCTCTTCTGCATTGTTCAGTCTGATGTCTCTCATCTTTCTCTTGGCAATGCCCCATAGATTCTCTATGGGGTTCAGGTCAGGCGAGTTTTTGGTGCTTTTGACAGTGTGGGCAGGTGCCAAGTCCTGCTGGAAAATGAAGTCAGCATCCCCATAAAGCTCGTCTGCGAAAGTAAGCATGAAGTGCTCCAAAATCTCCTGGTAGACGGCAGCGTTGACCCTGGACTTAATGAAGCACAGTGGACCAACACCAGCAGATGACATGGCTCCCCAAATCAACACAGAGTGTGGAAACTTCACACTGGACTTCAAGCATCTTGCAGTGTGTGCCTCTCCATTCTTCCTCCATACTCTGGGTCCTTGTTTTCCAAATGAGATGCAAAAGTTGCTCTCATCAGAAAAGAGGACTTTGGACAACTGAGTAACAGACCAGCTCTGTTTTTCTTTAACCCAGGTAAGACGCTTCTGATGTTGTTTGTTGTTCAGGAGCGGCTTGACAAGAGGAATACGACATTTGAAGCCCATGTCCAGGATCCGCCTGTGTGGTGGCTCTTGATGCACTGACTCCAGCCTCAGTCCACTACTTGTGAAAGTCCCCAACACTTTTGAATGGCCTTTTCCTGACAATCCTCTCCAGGCTGCAGTCATCCCTGCTGCTTGTGCACCTTTTTCTTACACACTTTTCCCTTCCACATAACTTTCTATTAATGTGCTTTGATGCAGCACTTTGGGAACATCCAACTTCTTTTGCAATTACCTTTTGAGGCTTTCCCTCCTTATGGAGGGTCTCAATGATGGTTTTCTGCACAACTGTCAGGTCAGCAGTCTTTCCCATGATTGTGATTCCTACTGAACCAGACTGAGAGACCATTTAAAGGCTCAGGAACCCTTTGCAGGTGTTATGGCTTAATTAGCTGATTAGAGTGGGACACTTTGAGCCGAGAATATTGCCCCTTTTCACAATATTCTAATTTTCTGAGATTGTGGATTTGGGGTTTTTATGAACTGTAAGCCATAATCATCACAATTATGACAAATCACGGCTTGAACTATCTTGCTTTGCATGTAATGAGTCTATCTCATATATTAGTTTCACCTTTTAAGTTGCATTACTGAAATAAATGAACTTTTGCACGATATTCTAATTTTTCGAGTTTCACCTGAATATACTACTCTCTTTTTGAAAAAAGACAAATTTCTTGTGCTTGGCATAGTTTTATATTACCTCTGAGAAGGTGCCTGCATTAGTTTTCTTTCTTCCACATTTGTATTTTCACCTATATCCTGTGAATAAAACACGTACTGTCCTTGGGTGGCTACATTTACTCCTCCTATATATCTATAGAGAGAGCCATGGTTGAGACTATAGCCATATCTTATTTTGTTCTTTTCTATTACTTTGGGGATAGGGAGATCAGTAGTTTACAGAAGGAAGATAAGATTGTTTTATGCTTCCAGTTCATTTCACAGGATGTGACAAGGGCAATGTATTTCTGACAAAAAGTTCATAGCCTGAAAATAAAAGCAAATGCAGCCACAGCATATGATGAGTTATAAAACGCAATACAAATTTTGTACTTGAAGTTAAGTATGCTTTAAAGTGATTGTAAATGTTTTTGTTTTAAACAACAAACATGTTTATACTTACCTGCCCTGTGCAGTTGAATTTCACAGAACGACCTCTGGACATTCGAATCAACATGACTCCCCAGAAATACTGGTCTGCCATTGATGGCCTGCTTCTAAAAATGCTAGTTGCATGGCTGTGTATAGTTTCAGCAGTTTTGGGTAACATATTCACAACAGATGTGCAACCAATGAAGTCAGGGCTCCTACTCTGTATATTTCTTTAGGATCAATGGCTTAAAACATAGTAAAGGCAGAAGGTCACCATAACTGCCAGGATACTGGCTTTTCAGGAGGAGATTATCATTGGTTTTCCCTTTATTTGTAATGAGTTATATGCAATGGACAAGCTGGGAAGCCAAATATAGAATTGGCTGCATATGGCCAAAAGTAATACTGTATGCCTGGATTGATCTTCACCATTGTTAAGCTACATTAGTTTATATAATTTTGCTTTTCTCACAAAACTAATTCAAACAGAATGAAAAAGGCCAAAGGTATATTTTACTGCAAAAGTCCAAACTTTGTAAGACATTTAGAATTTGCTATAAATCCTGATGTAGTTTCAGTTTTTTCTTTGACTCAGTTTTCTTTCCTAACCCAAATCCTACAAGATTACCATCTTCACCCTATGTGTCCAGCAAGTGAATCTGGTACCTCTTATTATAGCTGATTGACAGGATAAAAATAGATCATTTAATATGAAATAGAATTTGAATTGTACTTAATTTAGATGTACATTAAAATAAGGCTTCTCATTATATTATCAGCTGTGAGACAATTTATGTAAAACTATTCTACAGTGCCGAAAAAAATTCTCCAGAGAACATTGTATTCTTTGAGCTGTACCAGTGACTCAAGGTCAGAAACTTAGATTAAAAAAGGTGGATTCAAGGAATAAAGGTTCCCCTGGTGTAAAGAGAGCAAGGCTGTGACATTCTCTGTCTGATACAGGAAGTCGCAATGGTGAGTGTAAGAAATGATGCCTAATGTTGCTGTAAAATAAAATTCTAACATTCTTTCAATTCTACAACACTGGCAGTATGAATCAAAAATGGAATAATCCTTATAAATGAGTCATTTTCCAACAGCATTTGAAAAATACTTGAATCACATTTAAAAGAACTGCAAGCAAATAAAAAAAAAGTTTTTTTTGCTTTTATTTTCTGCTCCGTTTTTTATTATTATTATTATTATAATACAGGATTTATATAGCGCCAACAGTTTGCTCAGTGCTTTACAATATAACGGGAGACAATACAGTACAGCAACAATACAGTTCAATACAAGAGGGATAGGAGGGCCCTGCTCCTTGGAACTTACAATCTAAGAGGGAGGGGCTGGTGGTACAAACGGTAATAACTGTGGGGGATGGACTGGTAGGAGGAATAGAAGATTCCATTATTAGCTGAGGGCAGGATAGGCTTCCCTGAAGAGATAGGTTTTCAGAGGTCGCCTAAAAGTGAGCAGAGTAGGTGATAGTCTTTACATCCTCACCTTTTCCTGCATTTAAGAATAATTTAGATCTAAAAGAATGCAACACACAAAGGTCACCTAAAGCTCACAATACAAATTACAATAAAACTGTACAATCTCTATACAATCAAATTTTGATTTACCAAAACCAATATGAGTGTCCATCTGAACTATACATTCAATTTGTATTCAATCAGGTAGGCCCTTGCTTAACATGGTTGAACAAAAGTTGTTGGTAGATCTAAAGGAGATTTACAGTTAGATTGTAGCATGTATGGTGAGCTTAAAGTTCTGCCTTGTGTAAAGAAACAAAATTAAGCCTACTACTTTATTAACTATAGCCAAAGAAAATTTAAGTCCTAAAATTTCAAATAAAAAAGGCCACTCAATATAGGGGATACTAACCAAAGTCAGTTTATAATCTGAGTTCCCTCTGGCTTTTTGGCATTGTTTTCTATAGTTTATTCCACTTAAAGCAATCCAAAAATCTTTTTTTTCTAGTTTTGGAAGAAGTAGGGAAGGGGTAGTGCATCTGTCTTTGTCCCCTCCAATGAGATTTACCCTCTCTATTTGTCCTGTTGATAATTGTCACAAAGACAGAATGTGAGGGAAAGTTAAAAATTATAGCATTGTCTCCAGAACAAGAGGTAAAGGGAATTCTTCCAATGCGTGTTTTCCTTTAACTTCCTTTTGTTTCTCTGGAAAAGTAAGCTAAAGGAAATTCCCCCAATGGTATACAAATAGCAAAAAAAAAACTATCAGGAATGTTGACCCATATCTACTCTAATCAAAACCAAAAAATGTTGGCAAATGTGTACATTTTAAGTACAGAATTACAGCCAATAAAATCCTCTGTAATTGTCAAAGTAGAAGAATGATGGTTAAAATGTACTTTCTGATTCACGTCACTTTTCTAAGTTCATACACAGTTGTCTCTACAGGTTCAGTTATTTTTAGTCATACACCCTCACAGTAAAACCTTGTGTATGGTGACATGTACTAGTATAGTGGAGTGTACATTTACGCAGATGCAGGCTCCTTTGACCCCTTTTCCCACAACTTCCTGGGCACTGGACACACCTATGGAAGATAACGTTCTCAGTTTCCCTTTCTAAGAACCTCAGATATGCCACACTTGATAATACAGCGGTAGCTGTGCAAAAGTTACGCAGCCAGGTGAGAGGCCCTTTACTGTCAGAACTGGCGTACGGGCAGCCAAACCAGAGCCAAATAACATACTAATGTCCTTGGCCCTTGGATCCCTCCAGATGTTCACCTGTGTTACCAAATTTTCCCTTGACATCATTCTGAGGGACATTGTCTATGTGGATAGCTGCAATTAGCTGTGTTCTGAACTGTGTTACTGAAGTAGTGATTCTCAGCTTGACTCCCAGTTGTTATTGAGTCAGTTATAGACTAAGCTATGCAGCTACAGGTTAACCTGATTGACCCACATTAAGATTGCTGTAAGGAGTCGATGTTTGTGCAGCTATTATACAGTTAGATCCATATATATTTGGACACAGGCACAATTTTAGTTTCTTTCAGGTATTTACCAAAACATATTCAAGCTATAGTTATATAATGGATATAGGCTGAACGTGCACACTCTCAGGTTTAATTTGAGGGTATGTACATCCAAATTGGAGGAAGGGTTTAGGAATTACAGCTCTTAAGAGTAGCCAACCCCTCTTTTTCAAGGGACCAAAAGTAATTGGACAATTGAATCAAAAGCTGTTTCATGGCCAGGTATGGGCTACTACTCCATTATTTCTTCATCAATTAAACAGGTAACAGGTCTGGAGTGTATTCTAAGTGTGGTATGTGCACTTGGAATCTGTTGCTGTGAACCTACATCATGCATTCAAAGGAGCTGTTCATGCAAGTAAAACAGGCCATTGTAATGCTTAAAAAATTAAACAAATCCATCAGAGAGATAGCAGCAACATTAGGAGTGTCCAAATCGAAAGTTTGGTAAATTCTGAGGAAGAAGGCACTGGTGAGCTCAGCAACATAAGAAGGCATGGACGTCCACGGAAGACAACAGTGGTGGATGATCGCAGGATCCTCTCTATGGTAAAGAAAAACCCATTAACAACATCCAGACAAGTGAAGAACACTCTCCAGGAAGTGGACGTATCATTGTCAAAGTCTACAATCAAGAGAAGACTTCACGAGAGTAAATACAGAGGGTTCTCCACAAGGTGCAAGCCATTCATAAGCCTGAAAAATAGAAAAGCCAGATTAGACTTTGCCAAAATTCATCTAAAAAAGCCAGACCAGTTCTGGAAAAGCATTTTTTTTTGGATGGATGAAACTAAGATTAATTTGTATCAGAATGACGGGGAAAAAAACTGGTAAGGCTTGGAACAAAAAGAAAGAAAAATGTTGCTGCGCTCCCACACAATAACCTACAGTATATATTACACATGCTCAAATAAATAAATAATAATCCTTTTATATAATCCACTATATGAGATGTATATACGTCTATTATTCACAATATTGTGCAGTTATATACAAAGTCTACAGCCATATAAAACAAATACATATGTGAATGCATATAAAAAAGAAGAAATAGTGCAAAAAAACACACAAAAAGTAACACCAACACACAAAAAGCAAAAAAAGCCCTACAAGCTTTAACCGGTGCTCTGCTGGACACTGATAGAAGTCACAAGACTGCTCTAACTTATGATGAGAAAAAGTATTTTGGATCGTTTTATAGAGATACCAGGATCGGTTATACCTATAGGTCCTAAGGGGGATACCACCACTACTGCTAACCCAGATCCGTACCTGCTGATTGGTCGTTTAGTTGTGCCTAACATTAAGAAGGCTTTTTGGCCCCTTGGGGTCGCTACATGAAGGTGAGGGGGCAATCTAGCCGGTGACAGATCCTATTCCTTACACCTGCATCATTTATGTTCATTGCTGGAATTTCTACTATATCCAGCTATATTGAGGATCACACACGTGGACCTTTGTTCTGTTTTTATCATTATTGGTGGCACATATCTCTGGCTATTTCTGCCTAGTAGTGCTTTTTTATTTATTCAGCACAGAGTGTCACTTTTAAAATATTATTTGTGTTGTCACATTTTTTGATGTTTATTTAATAGTATTTAGCCCCAGATTTCAGGCACTTGAGCTCGGTATATATAATTTTTTCGTGTGGTCACCTATCATGTGTTGGTTACACATTTATGTGGCAGGACTTTTGTTGTTCCTATGTTTTGTCTTCAGTCAGGTCATTTATCCTGACGGTGTTATTGTCTATGTATAAAGGCACCATTTGTACCATTTGCCAGTTTCACTGCACAGTTTTGGGCATAATTCATGCCAAGCAATTATCACCTGTTATTTTGTGATCCATGTCACTTTAACCCTGTTTAGGGACACGTGTGTTTTTTGCACTATTTCTTCTTTTTTATATGCATTCACACATGTATTTGTTTTAAGTGTAGACTTTGTAGATGACTGCATGATATTGTGCATAATAGATGTATATACATCTCATATAGTGGATCACATAAAAGGATTATTATTTATTTATTAATTTTTGAGTATGTATAATATATACAGGTGAAATTCAAAAAATTTGAATATCGTGCAAAAGTTCATTTATTTCAGTAATGCAACTTAAAAGGTGAAATAAATATACAGTATGAGATAGACTCATTACATACAAAGCAAGATAGTTCAAGCCGCGATTTGTCATAATTGTGATGATTATGGCTTACAGCTCATGAAAACCCCAAATCCACAATCTCAGAAAATTAGAATATTGTGAAAAGGTGCAATATTCTAGGCTCAAAGTGTCCCACTCTAATCAGCTAATTAAGCCATAACACCTGCAAAGGGTTCCTGAGCCTTTAAATGGTCTCTCAGTCTGGTTCAGTAGGAATCACAATCATGGGAAAGACTGCTGACCTGACAGTTGTGCAGAAAACCATCATTGCCACCCTCCATAAGGAGGGAAAGCCTCAAAAGGTAATTGCAAAAGAAGTTGGATGTTCCCAAAGTGCTGCATCAAAGCACATTAATAGAAAGTTATGTGGAAGGGAAAAGTGTGTAAGAAAAAGGTGCACAAGCCGCAGGGATGACTGCAGCCTGGAGAGGATTGTCAGGAAAAAGCCATTCAAAAGTGTTGGGGACTTTCACAAGTAGTGGACTGAGGCTGGAGTCAGTGCATCAAGAGCCACCACACACAGACGGATCCTGGACATGGGCTTCAAATGTCGTATTCCTCCTGAACAACAAACAACGTCAGAAGCGTCTTACCTGGGCTAAAGAAAAACAGACCTGGTCTGTTGCTCAGTGGTCCAAAGTCCTCTTTTCTGATGAGAGCAACTTTTGCATCTCATTTGGAAACCAAGGACCCAGAGTATGGAGGAAGAATGGAGAGGCACACACTGCAAGATGCTTGAAGTCCAGTGTGAAGTTTCCACACTCTGTGTTGATTTGGGAAGCCATGTCATCTGCTGGTGTTGGTCCACTGTGCTTCATTAAGTCCATGGTCAACGCAGTCGTCTACCAGGAGATTTTGGAGCACTTCATGCTTCCTTCTGCAGATGAGCTTTATGGGGATGCTGACTTCATTTTCCAGCAGAACTTGGCACCTGCCCACACTGCCAAAAGCACGAAAACCTGGTTCAATGACTGTGGGATTACTGTGCTTGATTGGCCAGCAAACTCGCCTGACCTGAACCCCATAGAGAATCTATGGGGCATTGCCAAGAGAAAGATGAGAGACATGAGACTGAACAATGCAGAAGAGCTGAAGGCCGCTATTGAAGCATCCTGGTCTTCCATAACACCTCAGCAGTGCCACAGGCTGATAGCTTCCATGCCACGCTGCATTGAATCAGTAATTGCTGTAAAAGGGGCCCAAACCAAGTACTGAGTACATATGCATGCTTATACTTTTCAGAGGTCCGATATTGTTCTATGTACAATCCTTGTTTTATTGATTGCATGTAATATTCTAATTTTCTGAAATTGTGGATTTGGGGTTTTCATGAGCTGTAAGCCATATTCATCACAATTATGACAAATCACGGATTGAACTACCGTATTTTTCGCTCCATAAGACGCACCTGACCATAAGATGCACCTAGGTTTTAGAGGCGAAAAACAAGAAAAAAAATATTCTGAACCAATGGACTGCAGACACAGTACAGGAGATGACCTGAGACTGCAGACACAGTACAGGGGATGACCAGAGACTGCAGACACAGTACAGGGGATGACCAGAGACTGCAGACACAGTACAGGGGATGACCAGAGACTGCGGACACAATACAGGAGATGACCAGAGACTGCGGACACAGTACAGGAGATGACCAGAGACTGCGGACACAGTACAGGAGATGACCAGAGACTGCGGACACAGTACAGGGAATGACCAGAGACTGCGGACACAGTACAGGGGATGACCAAAGACTGCGGACACAGTACAGGGAATGACCAGAGACTGCGGACACAGTACAGGAGATGACCAGAGACTGCGGACACAGTACAGGGAATGACCAGAGACTGCGGACACAGTACAGAGGATGACCAAAGACTGCGGACACAGTACAGGGAATGACCAGAGGCTGCGGACACAGTACAGGGGATGACCAAAGACTGCGGACACAGTACAGGGGATGACCAGAGACTGTGGACACAGTACAGGAGATGACCAGAGACTGCAGACACAGTACAGGAGATGACCAGAGACTGCGGACACAGTGCAGGAGATGACCAGAGACTGCGGACACAGTGCAGGAGATGACCAGAGACTGCGGACACAGTGCAGGAGATGACCAGAGACTGCGGACACAGTGCAGGAGATGACCAGAGACTGCGGACACAGTGCAGGGAATGACCAGAGACTGCAGACAGTGCAGGGAATGACCAGAGACTGCAGACAGTGCAGGGAATGACCAGAGACTGCAGACAGTGCAGGGAATGACCAGAGACTGCAGACAGTGCAGGGGATGACCAGAGACTGTAGACAGTGCAGGGAATGACCAGAGACTGCTGACCTTTGGGGAGGGAGGGGGAGTGGGTACCTGAATTTGACAGGTACCCGCTCCCACTTCCGCGGAGTTGTCCTTCCCTCTTCTTCCCGGGCCAGCTTCTGTGACAGCCGGGTGCCCACTGCGCAAGAAGCGCTGCGCTGTGTGAATGGCCCGGCGCCTTCTGGGACCTGTCATGTGTCCCAGAAGACACCGGATCATTCACAAAGCGCAGCACATGCGCAGTGGGCACCCGGCTGTCACAGAAGCCAGCGCCGGAAGACTGTGCAGCGCTGGAGCGAGGAACAGGTAAGGCCCTGCAGGAGAGAACAGCTGAGCGGCCGGCCCGGTGTTCTGACATGGTGGCGGCAGAAATACCGGACCGGCCGCTTTATATTCGCTCCATAAGACGCACTGACATTTTCCCCCCTTTTTTGGGGGGAAAAAAGTGCGTCTTATGGAGCGAAAAATACAGTATCTTGCTTTGCATGTAATGAGTCTATCTCATATATTAGTTTCACCTTTTAAGTTGCATTAATTAAATAAATGAACTTTTGCACGATATTCTAATTTTTCGAGTTTCACCTGTATGTTATTGTGTGGGAGCGCAGAACCATTTTTCTTTCTTTTTGTATTAGCAATTCTATCCAGGTGTATAGCCAGGTGATAGCAACTTCCCAATCTTAGGATATCAGTGTATTCTGGGTAGCGCAGGTCGTTCATATGGCTTGGAACAGCTCATGATCCAAAGCACACAATGTCATCTATAAAACATGGTGGAGGCAGTGTGATGGCATAGGCATGCATGGCTTCCAGTGGCAATTGGTCATTGGTGTTTATTGATGATGTGACAGAAGACAGAAGCAGCCGGATGAATTCTGCACTGTTTAGAGATATACTGTCAGCCCAGATTCAGCCAGATGCAGCAAAGTTGATTGGACGGCGCTTCACAGTACACATGGACAATGATCCAAAACACACTGCAAAAGCAACCCAGGAGCTTTTGAAGGAAAAGAAGTGGAATATTCTGCAGTGGCCGAGTCATTCAGATGATCTCAACCCAAATGAGCATGCATTTCACTTGCTGAAGGCAAAACTAAAGGAAGAAAGACTCAGAAACAAAGAACAACTGAAGATAGCTGCAGTTAGAGCCTGGCAAAGCATCAGAAAGGAGGAAACCCAGTCTTTGGTTATGTCCATGGGTTCCAGACTTCAGGCAGTAATTGCCAGTAAAGGATTCTCTACAAAATATTAAAAATGAACATTTTATTTATGATTATATTAATTTGCCCAATTGCATTTGAGACACTGAAAATGGAGGGACTGTGTTTAAAAATGGTTGCAGTTCCTAAAATTTGTACTTGATATTTATGTTCAACCCCTTGAATTAAAGCTGAAAGTCTGCACTTCAAATTCATTTGGATTGTTTCATTTTAATTTATTCTGGTGGCATATAGAACCAAAAGTATGAAAATTGTGCCTGTGTCCAAATATATATGGACCTAACTACAGTATATGTTTGTGCAGCTTACATTGTTCTGCATTGTAGGCATATTTCTGCCATCCTGAACCTGATTTTCATTATTTCTTTTAACTTTGTACTTGTTCAGTAAACTGCAACCTACATTTACTCTTTGTCTGATTATTCGGTCCATTACTCATTCTATTAAATTACAATTATGCATACATTTAATCACTTTACGCTCTCACAAGACTTACCAGCACACTGGCAATAGTGTTTGCCTTAAAATTGCATTTAGTTACATCTTCCTAACTCCTATAATTAACAAGTTGCCAACTGCAGCATGTATATATACTGCAGCAAGTCAGCCTCTCTGTGCCGGATCACGTACATGAACTTCTGGGTAGGGGAAACAGGCGCTCACCGCCCCAGCTGTGCTGCCATTCACTCCAGCACATGCCGATCAGCAGGTTCCAGCCAATGATTTATGGTTGGGACCCACTGATTGGTGGAGCAAATGACAAGAGAGATCACTGTGTTGGAAAACAACACAGATCTCTCGACTTACAGCAGCAATGTGCCCTTTTTTTTCTTCCTTCAAAGCAGGGAGTAAAAAACGGCACATTGCTTAGTGTAAACACCACACAATAAACATATTACACATTGTTAGGCACACAGTTAACCCCTTGATTGACCCTAGATGTTAACCCCTTCCCAGCCAGTATCATTAGTACAGTGACAGTGTATATTATTAGCACTGATCACTATATTAATGTCACTGGAGATGTCAGTGACAGTTAGTAAGTTCCCCCCCATGTCAATTATTGTCAGATTGCCTGCCACACTATTACAGTTGCACTATAAATTGCTGATCACCACCATTACTAGTATAAAAAAATAAATAAATAAATATTCCAGTATATATCCCATAGTTTGTAGATGCTATAACTTTCAAGCAAACCAATTAATATACACTTACTGGGATTTTTTTTTACCAAAGACATTTTGGCCTAAATTTATGAATAAATTTGATTTTTTGAAAATGTTCAGACTTTTTTCATTTAAAAAATAAAAACCCAGTGGTGATCAAATACCACCAAAAGAAAGCTCTAGTTGTGTGAAAAAATTATATAAATTTTGTTTGGATATGGTGTCTGTGCAATTGCCAGTTAAAGTAGCGCAGTGCATAATAGAAAAATATGGCCTGGTCATGAAGGGGGTAAAATCAACCAGAGCTCAATAGGCTAATAATACAAAATACAATGCAGTCTTCATATTGGCTAAAAATTCGGGCCAGAAAAAAATTATTTTAGCTAAACAGTCAAAACACTGTCTTACGGGTTTTCTTCATAATTTATTGCCTGTAACTCCAAAGGCAGTATTAAAACTGTAAAAAAAAGTGAATACGGTTCAAACCTCTCTGTTCATTTTTGACTGAATGAGGTAATTTTATCCCACTGGCCACATAACACTCATACCATCACCTGCCTTATTTTCATCCTTTGACTGCAAATGAAGGTGAACCCTCTTCTTAGTTCCTCTGTCATATTCAATTCTGTCTCTCTTTTTCTCTAGCTATTATTTCTCATATGAAAGAAAGCTTCAAGATGGACCTATCAACTGCTATTTTCTTCTTCTTTCAAGTGTGCACTGATTACTCCTATCCTAAAGAGACCATCCATTCTTTTCTCCAAGTCACTGCCTTCTTTTCCATATTTCCATCCCTGTACAGTACATCAAAGTCTCTTTTTTACCGAGAGAGTACATCCATTTAATTTATCATTTCCATGAATTCTTTGTTAGACCCATTTTAGCCTAGATCCCACACACTGCAACTAACAAACTAGCTTCTGACTCTCCAATTATTTTTTTTTTGTATATCTACACACTCCTTAACTTCTCAGAGACCAAAGCACCTTTACTACAAAATCACCGTTTCAATACTTACTCTTTTTTTTCACAGTAAATCTGAGTATTGAAACAAAGGATAAAGAGACCAAGTCACCCAAGTCACTCTACATGTGGAATTTTAATAGAACCAAAGACAGCTTATAACTACAGTTCCTTTTTACTCTTTGAATTTTTTTACATTGTTTAAATACTTTGGGATAATATTACAGCTCATAAAATTCAGTGATTGTAAAATTGGTAGAATTCCATTGAAACGCTACATTCTTTTTGAGGCCACTGCCCCCAAATTATATGTATTATACTATAAAATATGTGGTTGTCATGACCTATTAAATATGATTTAGTTATTACACTTTAATTTATTGATTTCTTAACTGACATTACTTTTTTTCTTTTTTTGCATCATAAATCTGCACATAATATTCAAAGATATATAGGAAAATTCTAATGACCCACTAAGTTCCCTAGGTCTCTCTGAGTATTGAAAGCAGAGTATCAGTTCAGTCCTTCCATGTTCTGTTTTCAAACATAGTCCAAATGTATCAAGGATTTGCCAATAGCCTCTTCACTTTATTGTATCCCTTTGTATATCCTTCCTGTAGAGGGATGAGTGGCCAATTTAGCCAAACTTGCCAAAGTAATCAATTTGTCCCTCACCAACATTTTGTGGAATTGGCCCCAATTCACCATTTGGCCCTGTTAGGTGAAATTAGCAATACAAAATAATTTGCTGTGTGACATGGCTTTGTTGAAAATTTTTTCAAGTGTACCTTAAAGCGGAGCTCCACCCTGAAGGGGAAGTTCTGCTTTAAGGCCTCCTCCCCAGCTCCTGTTTGTGCAATGGAGCTTTTGGGGAGGAGGGGTTAGCGAGTACCCAATTTTGACAGGTACCTGCTCCCACTTCTGCTTTGACCGCCTAGGCGATCAAAAGATCTCCTTACCCCCCTCCTGCAATTTTCTGGGACAAGTGACAGGTCCCAGAAGATTGCCAAACTATTCACAGTGCACAGCGCCACTTGCGCATGCACAGTGGGCACCCAGCTGTGATGCCGCAAGCTGTCACATCTAGGTGCCCATAGTAAAGGTGCCAGCGCTGGGGAGGGAAACATGAAAACAGCTGGGCCGTGCACAGCGATGAAACTGTGATGGATATGGTAAAATGCCTATTTTGTTTCCTATTGAATATATATGTTGTGTGTATATTTTCTGCCTGCTGGGCTTTGTGGTACTTTAAGAAATCCTTGCTTAAGAAATGTCTGCTCACAGGCACGACCCCCTCCCATCCTGCCAATTTGAGGCAAAGGAATGTTTTTCTTTCTATAGATAAGACTTGCAAGAAGATCACACCTATGCTCTGACGAAGATTGTTTTCATGTGGAAATGACCAATCAAAGACTAATATAATGTCCGTGCAAAAAAAAAAAAAATATATATATATATAATATTTCCAACATAAGTCCTTATTTTCCCAAAAGGATTTTCAAGACAATGTTCCAAAATGTGCTTCCACCTAATCACCACGTGAAAAATAATATTGACCGCACTCACCAGATGGAGGTGAGTAATAAGCCTCATAGGATATAAGGGATCCTATAGCCCCTCAGGAGGAACTCAAATTGCCTTCTTCACCCTGCTTAGATACAGCAATGGACTCCACTCTACTTCTCCATGGAATCCTCAATAATGTGCAAGGAAAGAAAGGCTACATAGTGCAATACTGCCACTCAATACCATATAAATCGATAGAATAAGGACACTCACATGTTTCAATAAAATAACAGGCCTTGTTTAATAGCCTCAAAAGCTTCAAAGGAACAAGTTCCAAATTGTAAATATAGGGATCTCACGCTTTAAGAATCACTGTAGAACATGACCAGCTTTCCACCTCTAAAATGGCCGCTTGAACCGCAAAAGTCGGCGCGCGCTCCAAACACCAGAAGCGACGTAGGCCAAGATGACGGCAGACCAGAAGTGCGTCAACGCGCCTCGCCCCACCCACAGGGCGTTTTGGGAAAATAAGGACTTATGTTTGAAATAATATATATATATATATATATATATTTTTTTTTTTTTTTTTTTTTTTTGCACGGACATTTATTTATTTGTGATTATTTTTATTTATTTAATTTTTGCGCTGTTTTTTGTGTTATTCATTATTGGTGGTTTTCACTGGTGCACAGCTTTCTTTGATTGGTGCTGGGATTTTTTAGTTTGTTAAAGACTAATATAATGCTTATGCTGTTCTCACATGACTCTCGCATCATTTTGCATATATAAGCTCACTTTCTCATTATAATAAACTAGAAGTGTTCATAGACTGAACTTGTGTGTCAGCGTGAGTCTCTTCCAGTGTGCGCACATTCCAAAGTTAGCTAGAATGATTTATTTGGACAGGAGCAGATAATCAATGGACATTTTTAGTCCTTATCTAATTTAGCTGGTGCCGAAACTCGGGAACTCTGGGTCGTGAACCCGAGGACAGCCGACCAGAAAGGGTGTTAGGTGTCAATCACAGCAGACGGGAAAAGAGCCTGATCAACTCTCGGAGCATGGTAAGATATATTTTGCTATCTTGCCATTGCTTATCCTGTGTTTGTTGTTGATTCATTCCTGTGCCTGGTGCGGCTGCTAAAAGGTCACTAAAAGGCAGGTAACATTGCTTGCCCAGAGTTTATTTGAACCTACCTGCATGTGCTTATCTGCTACCTGGTTTTATGGTTTTTTTGTGTTTGTTTTTATGTGTCAGTCTTGAGGTGGACGAGGAGTGGAACTACTGAGGGTTTTGACACATAATTTCTCTTGGGTGTGGTAACCTTGTGTGTTGACCAACAAGAGGAGGTGTCGTGTACGCGTCATGGTAGTGTGACAGCGGGGTGCCGTAACCGTGTGTTTTGGGTTACGAAGAGTTACTCAGTGATCTGTACTCATAGCCCACCGAGATAGACTGCTATGTCATGTCCTAAATGTGTGTCTGTGAGTTAATGTTTGCCATTCATAACAGTATGTGAAGAGATTAGTTAAGTTAGCAACAGTATGTGGAATTAAAGATAAGGAGATTAGGCTCCAGTCATTTTGATGGCGGAAATTAATAAAAGAAAAGAAAGATGTCTTATTTGACAATAATTTATTGAGGACGGCAGCCATCTTGCTGCACCTGCATTGTCACTTCCTGCCCAGCCCAGTACACTTCCTGGAGGTGGCCATTTTGGTACACCAAATTAGACAACTGGAAGGCCAACACCTCGAGTGAGCCGCCTCTACCCAGTGTGTCCGGTCTTACAAGTCAATAGTACATTCTACATACCGCCGGATGTGCTGAGCAGAATCCCAAGTTGCCTATGGTCCACAGGACCCGAAGATATTGGACATTTAAAGGTACCCCCAATTATGGTGGAACTGAAGCCTGGAGCTCCCCTACCCAGGAAACCACAGTACCCACTGAAACCAGCGTAATCCGAGGCCATTTCAAAGCAGGTCAAGTCCCTTGTGGCAAATGGTGCACTCATACCTTCTACCTCTCCATGCAACACACCTTTGTTCCCAGTAAAAAAGAAGACACCCAAAGGAGAACCAGAGAAGTACAGGATGGTACAGGACCTCCGAGCAGTGAATGAAGCCACTGTCTTAGAGACACCTATCACTCAAAATCCCCACACTTTATTCACAGACACAACCCCCTCCCATCCTGCCAATTTGAGACAAAGGAATGTTTTTCTTTCTATAGATAAGACTTGGAAGAAGATCACACCTATGCTCTGAGGAAGATTGTTTTCGTGTGGAAATGACCAATCAAAGACTAATATAATGCTTATGCTGTTCTCACATGATTCTTGCATCATTTTGCATATATAAGCTCACTTTCTCATTATAATAAACTAGAAGTGTTCATAGACTGAACTTGTGTGTCAGCGTGAGTCTCTTCCAGTGTGTGCACATTCCAAAGTTAGCTAGAATGATTTATTTGGACAGGAGCAGATAATCAATGGACATTTTTAGTCCTTATCTAATTCAAAACACAGGACAGGTAGGTGGCTGTTTATTAAGTCAGCAGCTACAGTTTATGTAGCTGCTAATTTTTAATTTTTACATAGGAGACTGGAGCTCTGCTTTAAATAGCTCCTGAAACTTAAAGAGGCTACTTTAATTTTTTTTGTAATTGTAAAATAAAATGAGCAGAAAGTCCCACAAACCTCCAGAAGTCCCTTAAAGTTTACTTTAAAAAATACCCACTTAGTTTTGCCTTCCCATTTGATTTCAGTGTAAAGTATTTTGCAAAGTGTATCAAGTTTCAAAATAATTTCGGCACAGCCAAAACTCTCTATTTGTCTTCAGCTCTTGACTTTTAAACTTTCTTCACCATACTCTGTTCTCTAAATATTATGTAAACCTCCTTCCCAGTCTTCTTGTGGCATTCCTATGGCATTCATTTATTACTGACTTCTAAAATGTTTTCAATACTTTTTTTTAGGAATATATAGAAAAAGTACACAAAATATAAAACACATGCATCCTAACTTTGGATAGAGTGGGAATGTGTCTGAACCTCTTTTTGTTTTTTATTACTTTTGGTAACTTCACATTAGCAATATTACTTCACTCCCTGTCACAGAAGTACAACAAAAATTAAAATCTCTTCAAAGCGAGGGGAAAATTGCCCTTGGCAGCTGTCACCAGAACAGGTGTCCCCATCGAGAGATTTCCCCTCTGCTTCTCTTTCAAGGACAGCTTTTTGCTTTTTGTCCTGTATATAACGGTTTCTGAAAATGGAAGTGCATCTCCTTTATAGGGACACAAGCAGCAATAAAAACGTTGATATGGTTAATTTTCTCGGTCTACCCAAAAATACCAAAAAGATTTTGATTGTAGCTGTACTTTTCATGTTTGGCGTTATATACTAAATATACTAAAACTGAGAAAAGATAAATATTCTGATGAAAAAATCAACAAAACCTAGTCTCCCTTGGCCTGTATGTATTGCATCCTGGCCAAGGAGTTTCCTGTAGAAAATGCAAGCCTAGCTAAAGTCTGCTACTTTTCCCTTTTCTTTCATGTACCATCACATTTATTATAGCTAGAGGATGTTTTTCCTTATATTACCTGACTGGATATGATTTCAAAGACACAGCACTAGTTTCTCTTCGCGTGCATGTCAGATAATATCAGGAAATAATTCCACAGGTAAGTCTTCACTTCAATCTCCCTGTCTCGATTGACCTGGGGCTCTATTTCTATTGCTACAATTGGCATACAGTGTAACTAATCATTTCTCTCTCACTGAGCTTTATGTCTTTGGTAGGTCAGTGAAAAGCATAGTTCCCTACTAGAAACCTAAAATCCATGGAAAAAATCCATTGACAACTAAAGATTAGGCATTAAAACCATGCCTGCTTCACATATTTTCCACTTATGTTATCCAATGTTATAAGATAAAATAAGATTTTATCCTGCTCAAGAAGCTTCATGGAAAGATTTATTGGAAATAACAGCTTGAATTTCATGGTGCAGTTATAATATTGTTTCCTGCCGTTTCTATTTTCAGCGTTAGATTGCACAAAGTTGGTTTTGAACATTTACTATCAAATTTTCTATTCTCCATACAGTATGCTATCTTTTTATCTTTATTGTGACAAAAAGAATTAAAATTACCAAAAAGCTTAATTACTACAGGATCTTCTACTTAGTTTAGTTTTAAAATTTAATTAAAGAGAAAAATGTATATTTTTAATATTTTTAAGCATTGTCCTTAGACAAATCAATATTTCCCTATGACTGAGAAGCAGGTCGATATTTGCTGGTCTTCTATAAATTCACATATAGTGTGTTTTAGCTTAACTTGACTTAACCCCAGAAAACATTTTACTTTTATCAAACTTTTGTCAAAATTATTCTCTAATTTTACTTAAGCAGTTTCTACAAATGTTTCTCAGTAAAGCTAGGGACGCGCATAGTTGTGAGACCCCAGAATTGTGTGCTGATTTTTTTTAACCACTTAAAGACCACCTGCCCGCAATGTGCTGCAGATGGGCGCCAGCTACAGGACCAACGACGTACCCATGCATCGCTATGTTTTTCCGAGTTTAGAGCGCACATGCGCATGCACATGTCCCTTGCTGCCCCTGCCATCATTCACTGCAGGACATGTTTGTGTAGCAGACACACTACATGTGAGTACACGCAGCACATTTGCACCCACACAATAGTTAGATACATATTAACCCCTTGATTGCCATTTTTTAACCCTTTCATTGCCCCAAATGTTAATCCCTTCCTGCCCAGTGTCATTAGTACAGTGTCAGTAATATTTATTAGCATTAATCACTGTATTAGTATCACTGGAGATGTCAGTGGTAGTTAGTCAGTTCTCAACCAATGTCTGTTAGTGTCAGAATGCCCGCCAGAGTCCTGCAGTTCTGCTAGAAGTCACTGATTGCCACCATTACTAGGCTAAAAAAATAAATAAATAAAAATTTCAGTATACAATATATACTTCCATTTGTAAATGCTATAACTTTCATGTAAACCAATTACTATATACTTACTGGGAATTTTTTTTTACCAAAAATATGTAGCAGAATACATTTTGGCCTAAATTTATGAAGAAATTTTATTTTTGGATATGTTTTTTCAACACAGATGGTATTTTTTTGTTTATAGCATAAAAAATAAACTATGATCAAATACCACCAAAAGTAAGCTCCATTTGTGGGAAAAAAAATGATGTAAATTTCATTTATGTACAGCATTGCACGATCGCACAATTGTAAGTAAAGTAATGTAGCCCCATATCGCAAAAAATGGCCTAGTCATGAAGGAAGGTAAATCTTCCAGAGGGAAAGTGGATAATCTTAACATGACTTTGTTTATCAACAAACCGTGTGATTGCCATGACAGTGCTGACAAGGCAATCACATGATTTTATATCATCAAGTCATTTTCTGTTTTCTTAAACAAAGCCATGTGTGAACGCCTGTCACTCTGATTGGGTGATTTAGTCAGAGAACTGCTTCCTCGCGTCTGTGACACAGGACCAAGGTATAATAGCTGGGCATTGCACCCAAGAACTAGATGGCACTAGCTCAGGTGCAACTGGAACTACTTTATTGAACAGAAATACCACTTTTTATACACTTTAGAAAAAGGGGAGTCCTCACATGAAAAATAAAAATAATTATACATTAGGATAAACATCCCACAATGGTTTGGTAACAAGGTAAAGTGGACATAAAGCTAATCACATCTCCAGGAGGGCTAGCAGACAGACAGAAACAATAGGTGACTCAAATAACTCAAATAACAATCGGAATGCACACCTAGGAGGCACACAATGGTAGAAAGACAGTAAACACATGAAACCTTAATAAACAGATTAGAGCAAGAGTCCTTAGCATCAGGTTATTTTGAGCTGATTGTATCAACATCTCCTTAGAGTCTCTGAGTCTAGGAAGGGGGGCTAAGCAGTCAATGCTGGTTTGGGCATAGAGACCCCAAATCTGTATTCTGGTCCTCCAGTTCTCAGAGTCTGTGTGTTTTGGAGATACCTGGACTTGAATCCGAAGTAAACTACTCCAAAGGCCCCCTCCAGCACACACCTCCCAAATAATAGAACACCCTCAGATGCCGGGGCAATGGTCAGTAGGCGAGAGGCTAGCCTGCAGTCCCCTCCTGTCCCGGTTGTATCTGTCACACCATGTATATAGCTGACATAAAAATGACATGATTTTGCTGATTAAAAAAAATAGTCATGTAACTGCCATGGCAAAGCATAGCAATCACATGGCTTTGCTGTCTTAAAACAAAGTCATGTTAGGGTTTACAAGCAAAGCAATGTCACACAGCTAACATGGTGATCACATGACTTTCATCATAAAAAAGGTTTGAGTTATCATAATGGTTATGATTATTCTTAGGGTTAGCATTAGGGGTTGGATTACTTCTATGGCTAGATTGGGTAACAGTCCAGAATATTTGAAAGAAGCTTCACTAACCTTCAGGAGCCATTTTAAGCCTATTTTACCTTTCAAAACAACCACAACTCTGCTTTTTCCAAGATCCAATAGTAAATCCAAGTGAAGTCAGTAGTAAATTGTTTACGATATACAGTACCTGTATATCAGTACCTGTGTATGAATATATATATATATCAGTACATTTACTTCGTATGGGCTACATGAACAGGCTGGATTACATGTACTTACATGTACATCGCCAGTCGAGGGGCCCTCAGCACGCTGCTCCCGCAATGGCTCGACTCCCGATACCCAACTGCTTTGAGCAGGTATCACATGATGCCTGAACTTATGAAGAAGTTTTATTTTATAGGATATGTTTTATAACAGAAAGTAGAAAATATATATATTATTATTTTAAATTTTTTTAAATTTTTGGTTTATATAGCAAACAATAAAAGAAACCCATTGGTGATCAAATACCAGCAAAAGAAAGCTCTATTTGTGTGAAAAAAATAAATATAAATTTAATTTGCGTACAATGTTGCATGACTGCACTATTGCCAGGTAAAGTAGCACAGTGCTGAATAGCAAAAAAATGGCCTGGCCACTTCCAGAGTTCAAGTGGTTAAAATGTTGACAGTTGTGCATCTGCATCACAGATCTGTAAAACTGCTAATACACAAAAGATGTATTCCTTTTTGTGAATATTGAAACAATTCAAAAGAGTGTAATCTATTTTTAAATGCATATAGTCAATTTTCCTAAGGAAAGGGTGGCAATAATTCTTTTGTAAATACCCTATTTTCTTCTCCTCTGCAATATTGTTCCATCCCGTCACAGGTGTTTTTGTTTCATCTCAGTAGAAGGCTTAGTATTTTTTCTTTCTTTTATCAATGTGATTTGGCAGCCAGGAGTTCAATAGTGTCCTCTCGGGTTCAACTAAGTTTAATATCTTATTGCTTCAAAATACATTTAGTTCAAAATGAAAGATTAGAAGATTCAAAAAGCTGGTGGGAAGTTCTTTGCCTTAATGCTTAATGGTTCTGTATGTACATTAGCCAGAAGTTACCCATTTATATATATATCAGAGTCTTTCAACTCCTTCCTGGGGTTCAGCATCATTTAGGAATAAATGAGATTTCTCAGAGATTAAGTGAATATTTCAGCTTTCAGGCAGTAGGAGGAGAGACTAACAATCTTTCGAGAATGTGGAGGAAAAAAAAAAGATGTTAAAATAGTGAGAAAAATCTGTCAAACTTTGATTTAACCTTAGGCAAAGTAGAAGGAGAGGTTATTATCATAATTATCAATTGCCATGAAAGTGTGATGTGACTGACAGTCTTATCCTGACTGTCTTTTTGTGCTGTTGATGGATTTCTATTTCAGTTAACATAATTTTATTGGTGATGTGTACTCAAATTAACGTGCTCATCCATAGCAACGTATACACTATTTTAAGTAATAGTACAGAAGACTTTGCAGTTGTTGAATTTTTATAACTGCATTTCTTTGCTTATGAGACACATACTTATCCAGTAGGGCATACTCAGCCACAAGTTACATATATATATATATATATATATATATATATATATATATATATATATATATATATCTATGCAGCCAGAAAGTACATTGTTCAAAGAAGTTAAAGGAACACTTTTTAATCAGATTGTAGCATCAAGTCGATGAAACTCCTGGGATATTGATCTGGTCCGGTAAGTAGCATAGGGAGTGGTTAATCAGTTTCAGTTGCTATGGTGTTAATGAAATTAACAACAGATGCACTAAATGGGCAACAATAGACAACCTCCAAAACAGGAATGGTTTTACAGGTGGAGGCACTGACATTTTTTCCCTACTCATCTTTTCTGACTGTTTTTCACTAGTTTTGCATTTGGGTAGGGTCAGTGTCACTACTGGTAGCATGAGGCAATACCTGGACCCTACAGAGGTTGCACAGGCAGTCCAATTCCTCCAGGATGGAACATCAATATGTGCCATTTCCAGAAGGTTTTCTGTGTCTCCCAGCACAGTCTCAAGAGCATGGAGGAGATTCCAGGAGATAGGTAGTTACACTAGGAGAGCTGGACAGGGCTGTAGAAGGTCCTTAACCCATCAGCAGGACTGCTTCTTTGTGCAAGGAGGAACAGGATGAGCACTGCCAGAGCCCTACAATATGACCTCCAGCAGGCCACAGGTGTGAATGTCTCTGACCAAACAATCAGAAACAGACTTCATGAGGGTGGCATGAGGGCCCAACATCTGTGTATTTTGGTTTTGTGCTGCCCTAGGCAAGACTAAAATCGGGCACCCTTCCTGTTTAAGATCCACCCCTTCATCTGACAACTCCACCCCTTCCTCTTTAGGCTTCACCTCTTCCTATTAGAACTCCACCCACTGACAACAACGATAAGGCACTATTCCTCCCACTGACAACAACGGTGGGGCACTATTCTTCCCACTGACAACAACAATGGGGCACTATTTCTCCCACTGGCAACAATGATGGGGCACTATTCCTCCCACTGACACCAACAATGGGGCACTATTTCTCCCACACTAACATCAATGATTGGACACTATTCCTTCCACTGACACTGACGATGGGGTACTATTACTTCCACACTGACACCAATGATGGGGCACTATTCCTCCCACTGACACCAACGATGGGGCACTATTTTATCTTTGATCTTCGCGCTGCCGCTGGGCTCCTCCTCTCCAAGCTCCGCCTCTTCGCCGATGATTGGTCGCCTGTGTGCCTTTCCTGAGCTACAGATCTGGCGGCCAATCACCGGCGAGGAGGCGGAGCTTGCAGAGAGAGGGACAGGCTGCCATAGGCTGCTCAGTGATCCCAGGGGTGTGGCCAGATGAGAGGGGCGGATTGTCATTCAGTCCACATCATGATCAAGATCCAGGGAGATGAAGACACCGGATGGACAAGCTCTCCACCCCTCCTCCAGCAGCACCTCGTGGACCTTCCGTGGGAAAGGAGGGGCGGCACCGCCACCGCGCCACCTCCCTGAAAAGTGCCGCCCTAGGCAAATGCGGCAAATACGCCCCTGGTAAAAGGGTCTGGAGAAGCTGTGGAGAACGTTATGTTGGATGTAACATCATTCAGCATGACTGTTTTGGTGCTGGGTCAGTGATGGTCTGGGGAGGCATATCCATGGAGGGACACACAGACCTCTACAGGAAACACAATGGCACCTTGACTGCCATTAGGTATCGGGATGAAATCCTTGGACCCATTGTCAGACCCTACGCTGTGCAGTGTGTCCTGGGTTCCTCCTGGTGCACAACAATGCCTCATATGTCGAGAGTATGCAGGCAGTTCTTGGAGAATGAAGGAATTGATACCATTGAATGGCCCCAACACTCACCTGACCTAAATCCAATAGAACTCCTCTGGGATATCATTGTTTGGTCCATCTGATGCCGCCAGGTTGCTCCTCAGACTACCCACGAGCTTAGTGATACCCTGGTCCAGATCTGGGAGGAAATACCCCAGGACACCATCCATCGTTTCATTAGGAGCATGCCCTGACATTGTCAGGCATGCATACAACCAAGAGTACCATTTTGAGTTGCTGCAATGAAATTTCAACAAAATGGACTAGCCTGCTGCACAATTTCTTCACTTTGAATTACAGGGTGTGTTTGAATTCAGTCTTCTGTATATTGATAATTTTAATTTCCATCAAATGATGGGGTATCCTTACTTTCCTAACACATTACCCAGTCCATATCAGTATACATATCTGGCATGATGTGTTTTCAAAGTGTTCCTTTAATTTGTTTGAGCAGTGTATATATATATATATATATATATATATATATATATATATATATATATCTATACAGACTATATATGTTAGGACAGACAGAATAGCAACAATACCCCTACTTAGCCTTGTATTCTGCTAGCTGTAAATAGTTTCAGCATTACACTGAACAAGCCAGACTTCCTGCAGGCAGTGCTCAAGCATCACAATGCTATTCAGTACACTCTCTGGAAGTTAAAGTTCCTCCCTGGTACTCCAGGCCAGAGTTCAGCTTAACTTCTCCTGGGCAACACCCCAGGTCAGGTAGTGCAAGCTTTAGGCCACAGGCTTGACCCTACTTTTCCTGGAAGGTACAACAGCACCCCCCCCAGGGCAAACTTTGGAGGTAAGAGAGATTACAGAAGGTTCTTCCAAGTAATTATACCTCCCCCCAGCGTCCACCACTGGCAATAAACTTCCTAGTGGTTGGCCAAGGAGATATAAATATTCATAATTCTTTTTAGTGGATCCTTTTACACTATTTCCACATCCCAACAGCAGGCAGAAGCAAAAAATAACTGTCCTGCCCCACTTTCAAGCATGTCATGTATTGAACTGCATTAGGTTATCGGTTTTCAAAGTATGAAATCTAATGGTGGTTTCTGGCCACTTCAATTTGTTTACCATTGGGAACTGAATATCTTCATCTGTCCTCCTCTTTTAGGGCTAGTTAATTTAGTTTTAGCTAGACACTCTCCACTTCTTCCATGCTCCTTTAATCAGTGTTAGTTATTCACAGAGGCATGGCTCAGAAAAGTCTTCTTACATTTCAAAAAGACTGAAAAAACATTATCTGTACTACAATTAGCTGAAGTAAAATAGCAATGGATTCAACTTATGCGTCTTATTGAAGAGTCAGCAGGTGACCATACTGTCTGGGCAGACTGGGTCTAAGGAGGTATGTCAATGCATAAAGCGATGTTTGAAAAAGAACAACAGAAAACAGAACTATCAATTCAGCCCAGGCTGGCAACAGCCTAGTAGAACAACAGTGTTACTAAACCCAGGACCCTTCATTCACTATATCTGGTCTCCCACAGCACACACAACATGAAAATGCAATTATTTTAGTAAACATAAAGTGCTAATTACCTTTTCTCATCAGCAGTTAGAGCAATCTTGTGACTTCAGCAGAGCACTGCTTAAAGCTTGTAGGAGGAGTTTTCATTCTGCTCTAGGAAGATGTGAAAGTCCTGACCCTCTGTCTGGACAGCTCTGATTGGCCCTTTGGCCAAGGAGATATAAATATTCATAATTCTTTTTAGTGGATCCTTTTACACTATTTCCACATCCCAACAGCAGGCAGAAGCAAAAAATAACTGTCCTGCCCCACTTTCAAACATGTCATGTATTGAACTGCATTCTCCCAAGAAAAAAAAAAATATCTCTAGCAATACACACCAAACTGAGCATGCACGTGTGACCACAGGTTCAGTCTGTATCAGGTGGTCATTTGAAAAAGAGGAGGGGCAGAGAAGAAAGGATCAAGCATCCTTTTTACACAATGCAGAGGATTAACCCCTTAGGTTCCACAGTGAGTATAACAAGCATGCTTTACTGCATATACAGACTGATTTTACTGTTGTGGGTTTAGTAACACTTTAAATTGAAGAATCTCTTCTGCTTAGGGCAGGATGGCTACACCTGTTTATTTATATAATCAGCACACAATTGGATAACAGGAATGAATATTCACACAATTTATTGTTTGAAGATTCTTAACTCCTTTAGTAAATCAGCCCAACTGTATCAAGAGTGCTGTCAATTAGATTAATGTGCAGGGAGGTAAAGCATCAATCTAGCTCTTCAAGGTGCTGCCAGCAAAATGTATTTTTACCCATTCTGCAGCACTCAGGAACAAAAGGAAAACCTAAAGGGCACATTCACAACAGCCTGCATGCTATAACATTTGTGCAGTGGTGTGCATTGTATACAGGAGGTGAGGGGTGGGGTGCTGTCTAGTTACAGCACATTGCAGTTTTACTTTTTTAACTTTATTGATTTGACACAAAATTGCACTTTGTTCAGCTCTGCAGTGAGGGGACACGTGGTGCCATATGTTCATCTGTATAAAAATTCAGATATGCTGCATTGTTATGCAGAACACCACAACACAGTTTTTTTTCTTACTGTTTATGCATCAAAATAAACAGTAATATATACAGACAGGCATAGAGAAATATTTTGGACTGTACAGTAAGTAGGTTTGACAATGTATACATTTAGAATAATTCTTTTAGCATTATAACTTGTCATGTAAATCACGTATTTATATTATTCTCTTATCTACTCTGTAGAGATAAAACATGAATAGCTTTTATCAATTTTGTAAATTGTAGACATACAGAATAAACCCATTTCAATAAGCGTATTCCTCCACAAAAAAAAAACTGTTTAAATATGAAAGTCTTAATTCAGACACGGGTAGTTAGGTGGACTATCACATCTTATCTATCGCTACATGTTTTACATCAAGCAATAGGGCTAAGATCCATAAGCACCTATGTCTGCAACACGCTGCTTTGCCTATTCAGGCTTAGTAGAGTGAAATCTAATACAGTGAAAGCAGTATTCTTTTCAGAGGACATTGCATTGTTCAGAATTCTTTTCATTCGCCTCTGGCCCTTTGTCATTTTTTTATTTGAAACAAAGGATACAAATAAAAGAGGAAATTGCTGATAAGGTTCCTTTCAGCACAAATCCATAATTCATCCAGCGATCCTTATCATAGAATTATTAGGCAATGGAAAGTCAGGGCTGGCTTGAATTCATTTTCCTGGGGGAAAGCAGGGCTTCACATTGTAGATTTAACCATTAATTGCCCTGACTATGACACCACATTTCTCCCTGGAGGCACTTCCCTTAACCTGGCTATAATTAATATGGCTTCAGACATGTTACGGTAGGAAAGGGAGGCATGTAAATGGATGAGGCCCAAAAGCTTTGAAATTTTTCCCTCTGGTGCACTCTTGTGGCTGGAACTGTACACACATAATAAATAATATCTACTAATTCCAACGGAGAAATTGTATGGGGAAATTAATGCTTGTATGCCAGCCAAACTACAATAAAGAAATTGTCCTTTGAGAAGGAGGTGTAACAGAAACATTTCATGCGTGAGCCAATGATGCTTTGTCGCTACATTTTTTTTTTATTTGCGTATTACAGGTAGTTATATATTGCTGACAGTTTGGCCATTGCTGTACATATTGTAAATTCATATCAGCCCCTGCACTCAAGGAGCTTACAATTTAGGGTCCATATCTTACGTATACATATACATACTAAGGTCAATTTAGACAGCAGCCAATTAACCTATCAGCATGCCTTTAGAATATGGGAGGAAACATAGCTGAATGAAACCCCAGTACACACAGGGAAAAATGCTAACTCATATAGATAGTATCCTGGTTGGGATTTGAACTGAAGACCCTAGTGCTTCCAGGCATAAATGCTAACCTCTAAGCCAGAGTGTTCTCCTTTTGATACTAACCACAGTTACCCTTATGTATTAAACTTCAAGTCATTCATCATGGACTTTTTTTTATTTTTTATACTTGCCTTTATTGAGTAAAAGGCATATCAGGTATACATGACAGTAATAAAACAATCAGTGTAAAAAAAGAGCAGGGATACCACCATAGGATGAATGCAATCTCCAGCAGTACAAACGTAATATAAAGTCACATATCCCATTATAAGTAGTACAATCATGGCAACAGTATCTGATGCACACTAAGTACAGGTATAGATATATAAAAAGCCATTTACTCATGGTTTTATACAACTCAAAGCCAACCAGAAGTATCCTGCACATTAAAGAAAAGTAAAAAGGTACAAAAGACGGAAAGAACTCTGCATTTACCCCAATGTAGTCGGTTAACAGAAAACGTTCAGTTACCTTTCCAACGTGGACTTTAATGGTAAAGAGAGTTACAGTTGTTAGGGATTTCTTGATATACAGTATGTGTGTCCTTACCTGTTTCTTCATTCTTCCTGACAGCCCAGGCAGGCAGAACTGGATAGACCTAGAATGAAGCAAATGGGAGTTTGAGTTGCTATTGAAATTGTTAGAAAGACAGTGTGTGGTGCAGCTTTCGACGGTTGCAGAAAGACCACAGATACATGGGGTGTTACAACTCAATTGGTAATGAGGCAAACTCTTCTAACAGCCATGTCCTTTTCCAGTCATCACAGGGGTGATGCCTGAGGCCCTTGTAACAGGCCCTAAATCTATGAAATTGCCAATTTGAGCTACAATTATTGTTTTGGTCTCTAGTTTAGACACTGTGCCTAATTTATGAGGATTTGTACTCAGAAAGGGTATGCAAGTGCAAGTTACCACTCTTGCAGAGTCTAATGTGCTTTGTGGTCTTTGGTTGAAATCCATTCCCTTGTGCTTTACTAGGTTCCCTGTGTGATTCTGGCAGCAAGAAGTAGATTGCCCTCATTAAAGAGCAGCATGTCTATTGCTTTCTGATTTTGTTGTGATCACCACATACCACAACATATACAGGACTCCTGCTACTACGGAGATGCGATTGAATCGTCTTTTATATCTTCCTCTGCAGTGTTGCCCAGAAGCAGCCATGCCACAACTGAAATATCAGATTTTAAATTTGATGAATATATAAAAAAAAACAGCCATGGATTTAAACCTCTTCTTTTCACCTTTTTGTCATGAAGGTTGCAAATTCCCTTTCCATCATAACATAGATAAGGAATATAGTAGGTGAAATAAATGGTTTTATACTGACAAAAGGTTTGAACACCAGTGCTCAGACAGATTGTATTTAAATTAAAAAAAAAAGTTTTGTAGCCTCCTCACAGTATCTCTGAAGTGCTGATGCAATAGTACTGGAACAGATGAACACTGGAATCACACGGCACTATAACAGCAGGAAAACAGAACTGCAGGATACTGGAACCGCATGCCGCTCCTCTCTGGATAGCTCAGTATGGCAAGCCAGCACAGCCAGTTGGGTCTGAGGGTCTGAGGTCTAAAATATTCTATGCCTTGAGAAAGATGATACTAAATGTGAGTGCATATACGTTTTATGGTATTTTTACTACCCAATAAACAGTATTACACTATGGAAGTGTTCACTTATATTTTATGAGGAAATAAGTGGCCACTTACTGATTTATTGCCTGGAGAGGAGATCCACTATCCTAAGAGCCATTTGAGGGGAGATCAGTGTGGAGAGTTTGGAGGAGTCCCTTGCAAGAAGGATCCGGTATAGTGATCCAAAAAGCATTTTGGCCCCGCGTGGGTCGAAACGGGGAGGTGAGCGGGCATTTTAGCCATTTTGGATATTTTCGTACACCTGTCATCACCTTTTGTGTTAACCTTCACAAGGAGTGCATTATTTGATTTATTTAGGTGTTTATTCACCTCACGGAACTCATTTTGTGTTTAATAAATATATATTATATATATGTTTTTGGATCTCATGTTATATGTTTATATGTTTCAAGCACATTTTTTCATTGTATTATTTATGCAGGGTTGGATGCATCGTGTTTATTAGTGACACAGCAGTTGTCATATATGTGGTATTTGGGATTGGTGCATAGAGCACTATTGTTTTCTGTTGGGGGGTTGAAGCACTATTGTGTTTAGTCCCAGTTTGGACTTTTTGTGCATTGTTGTTTCATCACTATTAGATCTGAATTAGGATCATTTGGGGCACTATTGCTATTTGTTGGTCCCTTTTGGACCTGGTATGTGACACTTTGTTACACGTATACTGTGTGAGTGATTTTAGATACTATTTTTTGCATTCTCACCTATATGTTTTTATTTATATGCAAATTTATATTTTATGCATATGTTGATGTAATTTCACGTCAGTAATATCATTATTGTCACTGTATTATTTGGTGGGGTTTTAATGGTAATAGCTAGAGATGAGCGAATTATTCAAAAATTCGATTCGGCTGATTCGCCGAATTTGCGGAACAAATTCGATTCGATGCGAATTTATTCGCTGCGAATTTAACTTATTAAAAGGGTTTCTAGGCTTCAGAGAGCCTTTATATTAGTGCAGAACACTGTACCTTTAATTTAAATGCCCTTGGAGTCTGCTGGGGAAGAGAAATAATACTGTCAGTCAGTATGACATGCAGATGAGTGCCGTCGATCTTAGAATCACCACACACTTCACTCATTTGGGCAGTCACGGGGCACGATGACGACGACGACGAAGAAGAAGAAGAAGAAGAAGAAGAAGAAGAAGGAGAAGAAGAAGAGGAGGAAGAAGGAAAAGAAGAAGAAGAAGAAGAAGAAGAAGGAAAAGAAGAAGAAGAAGAAGAATGAAAAGAAGAAGAATGAAAAGAAGAAGAAGAAGAATGAGAAGAAGAAGAAGAAGAAGAAGAAGAAGAATGAAAAGAAGAAGAAGAAGAATGAAAAGAAAAAGAAGAAGAATGAAAAGAAGAATGAAAAGAAGAAGAATAAGAATGAAAAGAAGAAGAATAAGAATGAAAAGAAGAAGAAGAAGAATGAAAAGAAGAATGAAGAAGAATGAAAAGAAGAATGAAGAAGAATGAAAAGAAGAATGAAAAGAAGAAGAATGAAAAGAAGAAGAAGAAGAATGAAAAGAAGAATGAAGAAGAATGAAAAGAAGAATGAAAAGAAGAATGAAAAGAAGAAGAAGAAGAATGAAAAGAAGAAGAATAAGAATGAAAAGAAGAATGAAAAGAAGAATGAAAAGAAGAAGAAGAAGAATGAAAAGAAGAAGAAGAAGAATGAAAAGAAGAATGAAAAGAAGAATGAAAAGAAGAAGAAGAAGAAGAATGAAAAGAAGAATGAAAAGAAGAATGAAAAGAAGAAGAAGAAGAATGAAAAGAAGAAGAAGAAGAATGAAAAGAAGAAGAAGAATGAAAAGAAGAATGAAAAGAATGAAAAGAAGAATGAAAAGAAGAAGAAGAAGAATGAAAAGAAGAAGAAGAAGAATGAAAAGAAGAATGAAAAGAAGAAGAAGAAGAATGAAAAGAAGAAGAATGAAAAGAAGAAGAAGAAGAAGAATGAAAAGAAGAAGAATGAAAAGAAGAATGAAAAGAAGAAGAAGAAGAATGAAAAGAAGAAGAAGAAGAATGAAAAGAAGAAGAAGAAGAATGAGAAGAAGAAGAAGAAGAAGAAGAAGAAGAAGAAGAAGAAGAAGAATGAAAAGAAGAAGAAGAAGAATGAAAAGAAAAAGAAGAAGAATGAAAAGAAGAATGAAAAGAAGAAGAATAAGAATGAAAAGAAGAAGAATAAGAATGAAAAGAAGAAGAAGAAGAATGAAAAGAAGAATGAAGAAGAATGAAAAGAAGAATGAAGAAGAATGAAAAGAAGAATGAAAAGAAGAAGAATGAAAAGAAGAAGAAGAAGAATGAAAAGAAGAATGAAGAAGAATGAAAAGAAGAATGAAAAGAAGAATGAAAAGAAGAAGAAGAAGAATGAAAAGAAGAAGAATAAGAATGAAAAGAAGAATGAAAAGAAGAAGAAGAAGAATGAAAAGAAGAAGAAGAAGAATGAAAAGAAGAATGAAAAGAAGAATGAAAAGAAGAAGAAGAAGAAGAATGAAAAGAAGAATGAAAAGAAGAATGAAAAGAAGAAGAAGAAGAATGAAAAGAAGAAGAAGAAGAATGAAAAGAAGAAGAAGAATGAAAAGAAGAATGAAAAGAATGAAAAGAAGAATGAAAAGAAGAAGAAGAAGAATGAAAAGAAGAAGAAGAAGAATGAAAAGAAGAATGAAAAGAAGAAGAAGAAGAATGAAAAGAAGAAGAATGAAAAGAAGAAGAAGAAGAATGAAAAGAAGAAGAATGAAAAGAAGAATGAAAAGAAGAAGAAGAAGAATGAAAAGAAGAAGAAGAAGGAGAATGAAAAGAAGAATGAAAAGAAGAATGAAAAGAAGAAGAATAAGAATGAAAAGAAGAAGAAGAAGAATGAAAAGAAGAATGAAGAAGAATGAAAAGAAGAAGAAGAAGAATGAAAAGAAGAAGAATGAAAAGAAGAATGAAGAAGAAGAATGAAAAGAAGAAGAAGAAGAAGAATGAAAAGAAGAAGAAGAATGAAAAGAAGAAGAAGAATGAAAAGAAGAAGAAGAAGAAGAAGAAGAAGAAGAAGAAGAATGAAAAGAAGAAGAAGAATGAAAAGAAGAAGAATTCCAGTACAGCAAAATGTGTATCTGCAGAGAGCTCCGCTATTTCTGACAGTTCTCTGACAGTTCCTTCACATTTACAGCGGTTGAAACATTGTATCATTTGTTTCTGAATAAAAACATCTGTATCCTAAATGGAAACAAATAGATACAATGTTTCAACCGCTGTAAATGTGAAGGAACTGTCAGAGAACTGTCAGAAATAGCGGAGCTCTCTGCAGGGACACTTTTTGCCGGCTGTAGAAGGGATGAAAATCGGCCGATCGGGAAAAATTCGATTCGTGCATCCGAAGTTTGCTAATTTTCGGATTCGGTGCAAATCAAATTTTTCCTAATATTCGAAACGAATTCCACTTCGCCAAGTTCGATTCGCTCATCTCTAGCATTAGCGCTACATCATTATTCTGTTTTAAGCCAGCACAGTCATTCAAAGGGGTTGAGTTATTAAAAGTGGAGAGTGCAAAATCTGGTGCAGCACTGTATAGAAACCAATCAGCTTCCAGTTTTTTTTTTTGTCAAAGCATAAAGCAATACTAAATGTTCATTTTTTTTTTTTTTTAGTAAAACAATAAACATGACTATACTTACCTACTATGTGCAGTGGTTTTGCACAGAGCAGACTGGATCCTCCTCTTCTTGGGCCCCCAGCAGGCTCTCCTGGCTCCTCCTTTCTGTTGGGTGCCCCATAGCAAGCAGCTTGCTTTGGGGGCACCCGCTGCTCCGTGTGTCCATTCTCACACAGAGCCGTGGCTAGTCCATGCCCCCTCTCTCTCCTCATTGGCTGACTGGCTGTGATTGACATCAGTGGGAGCCAATGGCTCCCGTTTGCTGTCTCAGCCAATGAGGAGGCAAAGACCCAGGACAGACAAGGCTGTCATTCACATCGCTGGATCTCGATGAGGTTCAGATAAGTATTAAGGGGGCTGGGTGAGCTGCTGCACACAGAAAGTTTTTTAACTTCATGCATAGGATGCATGAAGGTAAAAAACCTTGAGCCTTTACAACCGCTTTATATGAAGAAGCTGAAGTTAGAAGCAGGGGCGGACTGACAACTCATGGGGCCCCCGGGCAATAGGGGATTATGGAGCCTGTGTCCTTGCCCAAACTCAAAAAAGCCTATGAAAAAGGTACCAGGGGCATCTCTTGGGGCCCCCTACTGACCCCGGGCCCTCGGGCAGTGCCCGAGTTTCCAAATGGTCAGTCCGACCCTGGTTAGAAGCTGATTGGCTATCATGCAGAGCTGCACCAGATTTTGCACTCTCCAGTTTTAGTAAATCAAGCCCACTATCTGATGGGCACTGCCGCAAGCAGCGCACTGCAGTAGAAGCATAGGAATAGCACACTTGGCCTTAAAGGGTTCTTTAGCATGCACTCACCTTAGACCAGCACAGTAGCCACAAGCCATCAGCAGCAAAGTCATATGTGTCTGTGTCTCACTGCAGCATGTGGCCCGGTGCTCTCAGTACAACAACAGTCCCTGCGTCTGTCTCTCACTGCAGCATGTGGCCCGGTGCTCTCAGTACAACAACAGTCCCTGCATCTGTCTCTCACTGCAGCATGTGGCCCGGTGCTCTCAGTACAACAACAGTCCCTGCATCTGTCTCTCACTGCAGCATGTGGCCCGGTGCTCTCAGTACAACAACAGTCCCTGCGTCTGTCTCTCACTGCAGCATGTGGTCCGGTGCTCTCAGTACAAGAACAGTCCCTGCGTCTGTCTCTCACTGCAGCATGTGGTCCGGTGCTCTCAGTACAACAACAGTCCCTATGTCTATCTCTCACTGCAGCATGTGGTCCGGTGCTTTCAGTACAACAACAGTCCCTATGTCTATCTCTCTGCAGCATGTGGTCCGGTGCTCTCAGTACAACAACAGTTCTTATGTCTACCTCTCACTGCAGCATGTGGTCCGGTGCTCTTAGTACAACAACAGTCCCTATGTCTATCTCTCACTGCAGCATGTGGTCCGGTGCTCTCAGTACAACAACAGTCCCTACGTCTATCTCTCTCTGCAGCATGTGGTCCAGTGCTCTCAGTACAACAACAGTCCCTATGTGTATCTCTCTCTGCAGCATGTGGTCCGGTGCTCTCAGTACAACAACAGTTCCTATGTGTATCTCTCTCTGCAGCATGTGGTCCGGTGCTCTCAGTACAACAACAGTTCCTATGTGTATCTCTCTCTGCAGCATGTGGTCCGGTGCTCTTAGTACAACAACAGTCCCTATGTCTATCTCTCACTGCAGCAGCACATTTCTTTCAAGTCAGCTTACAGTACAGCAGAACATCTCACAGCAGAATGTGGTCCCATGCAGCTCTTTCTCCAGCTTCCAGCAGATTCACATGTAGGCTCACAAAGCAGTATCTGAGCACTTTACACTTGGGTTCAAGGCTACTAATCTTGGCACACACACAGCATACCCTGTGGTACCTACGTGCACAAGTACTTTTCTTTTCTATACATTGCTCATGTCTGTTAGCCTTAACCACTTGCCCTCCAGAGGATATACCCCCCTTCCTGACCAGGCCATTTTTTGTGATACGGCGATGCGTTAATTTAACTGACAATTGCGTGGTCATGCAATGCTGCACCAAAATTAAATTTACGTCCTTTTTTTCCCACAAATATAGCTTCCTTTTGGTGCTCTTTGATCGCCTCTGCGTTGTTTATTTTTTGCACTATAAACAATAAAAGACCAACAATTTTGAGAAAAAAAACTATATTTTTTACTTAATGCTATTAAACATGTCCATTAAAAAATAATTTAAAAATCAAATTTCGTCATAAATTTAGGCAAAAATGTATTCTGCTACATGTCTTTGCTAAAAAAAATCCCAATACGTGTAAATTAATTGCTTTACGTGAACGTTATACAAATGGCGTATATGTACTGGAATTTTTTTTCACTAGTAATAGCGGCAATCAGCGACTTATAGTGTGACTATGGTGGGCATTCTGACAATAAGGGGAACTGACTTGGTATCACTGACATCCCCAGTGACACCAATACAGTGATCAGTGCTAATAAAAAGCACTAACACTGTACTAATGACACTGGGCAGGAAGGGGTTAACATCTGGGGCGATGAAAGGGTTAACTGTGTGCTGTTTCACTACTTGGACTGTGTGTGTGCTTCACTGTAAGCACACTGCTTTGTATGTATGCAAAGCAGTCTGCAGGAGCTGACAGGGGAGAGAACTGTATTGTTTATACACAGGTCTCTCCCCCATTGGCGATACTCGGCGATCACCGGGTGCCAGCGAGTAATCACTGGCTGGGACCCAATGATTGACAGCTGAGGCTGCAAATGGAGGCACGGAACTGCAAAATCACATATATATATATGTGATTTTGCACACCCTTGCCGCCCTGTAGCAGTATTTCTGCTATAGGGCGGCATGGAACTGGTTAAAGCACAGAGAACAAAAATATAGTAGGACATTTCTAATAAATCTGCTGTACCTTTTATTATATTGGTTGTAAAAGAAATCATTAATTTAGCATGTGTTGCAATCTAAACCTAATTAAGTCAAGTCTGTCAACTTTGATGTCTTCATAAAATACTTGATTACTGACCTTTGGAACACAGAAAATGTACTTGAAACTGTTGTGCATAAGCACATTTTCCCAAGATTGTACTTATATCTTCCACAGGATTACCCAATAATAGAAGGTACAGCATAGAATTATTTTAGGCTTTATTTAGATCACTTTTACCTTATGATATTATACTAAAAGAAAAAAAAGACTAGAAGTTGTCGAAAACTCGTTTTGTGCTCTAAACTAATTAAACTAGTTAAAGTGAGCACTTATACTGTATCGGGGAGACATGTTAGTACATCATGCTTCTCAAAGTTCATGTAGGAAGCTTTAAATAACAGAAATACCCTACAAGTCCAAGTGATAGAGGTGTACAGTCTGTGTGCACTGAATGGAAACGTCTCTACATTCAATGTCTGATCTCACAAAGGAGACATAGTTAATTGCTTTGTAACAGGGAGCGTATTGAAGTATGAAAACAATCTGCCCGGCCTGATAACTATCCCATGTTCACGTATTGAGATATGATTAGTTTTTTATCACTAAATTAAATTCTCCCTATTGCCTGTCGTCTTGTATTAGATCTCTTGAAATCTTAATAGACTTCAAGCTGCAAATATAGGAAGGAGAGGATAATTCAGCGGCAGACCAGTAGGACAGAGAAGAAAGGCTCAATGTGTTTAACAGAAGGAACATGTAACCAATCAGTGTGCTTCAATATTATGCCAGATATGATGTGCAAATATATTTAATGGTTGGCTTTGCTATCCCAGACAAAAGCACAAAAGTTGACATAGTACTATGCAATGAGGTTGTTTACAGGAGGCTTTCATTACAGCTTAGGGCAAAAACATCATGCACATAATTGCTGAACATTTTCTACCATAGAAAATGACCAGTAGAGAAGTGAGGCCAGGGCGACACAATTACCCTTTTACTGAGGTTTCACACTTGGGGTTCCCTCACAGTGGCAGTTTTAACCATACCTGGGCACAGTTCACCCCCTTAGTCCAGTTTTTCATAGTGTGAATACATTTAACCGTACCTGGGAAGGGGTAAGTATACCGTGTCCGAGACCTCTTGGCAGGGTTCACTTGGGTCAGGTACAGTTCACTTCAGTATGTGTTCGAACCATGCCTGAACATATAATTCTCCATAGATCACTGAACACAGAAGCAAGGATCACCGTGGTCTAGTTGGCAGAGATGATGATGTAAAAAATGCCCAGGAACACTTCCCTATAGCAGAGTGTGAGTGCAGACCAGCGGGAGAGTGGAGACAATCAAATTTGGGTACGGTTCAATTCAACAGATGTACAGTAAATGAAATCACAAGTCTAAGGGTGTGCTCACACTTGTGATCTCATCTACTGTACATCTTCACAATTTGGGTTAATAATTTTCTGACTCCAATACGCCCAAAAATACGCCCAAAAAATGTTCAGTTATGTCATCACCATAATGGGATAGGAACTGCAGAAAATGTTTACTTGGCTTAGCTTCAGCATGATGACAAAGAAAGCAGAAGTGTCTGTACTTGTAGTAGTTATCAGCAAAGGCTGATTAGTTTCCTCCCAAAAACTTCTGCTAACCAATACAGGCTGCATAATATCTCTGGAATACTCCAAACCCAGCTATAGATGGATCGAATTTCAGGCAGGTTAAGCAGAGACTGGCAGAAATTTGATCCATCTATTGGCAGACTGGTTGTACAAAAGTCAATCCTTCGATCAACTTCAATACAGCCAGCCTGTCAGATCTTTTTCATGCAATCACTGCCACTGGATAGAGCCGCCAGCAGTGATCATTGTGTTCTGTCATCATGGAAGGCTCCCCACCGACAAAACATAATAGCGCTGTGGAAGGGATTCCCCCATCAATACGGAATGTGTTGTTGGAAGACTCTAGCAATTTTCTTACCTTTTACTCATGGTGGAAGGAACGAAAATTTCATAATCTATGGGATGCTTAAAAGCATCCTTTCTTGAAGAGCCAAAAGAATGTAACTGCTTCTATCATCACTTTGTTATATTTCTCTAGACAAGGGCACGGTGGCATGTCCCTGACAACAATTCCTGACACAAAATCCAGAAATGACCTCCTGTATGCAAGGAGTGAAACACTACACATCAACAGTGTGAGCTATATCAAAATGAAACATGACAGGGCGTATGAAATTGATATTTCCAATTCAGTTTCAAGGCCAACTACACACATAGCTTGATACAATGACACCAACACTAACTCTGTCGCTGGTAAGCGGCAATCTGCAACGGGCAGTCAACCCTTCTGAATATTTTCCTAATGGATCGGTGCTAAACCACTTACCACTACAAAGATATGGATACATTTTTCAAAGGAATTAAACTAAATGTGAAAAGAAATAATGTCAACAGCTCTTTTTTTTTGGGGGGGGGGGGGGGGTTATGAGGAATGGCCCTCTCCAAACAGTATATTGCACTAAACCTGCAGATGAATATGAGAACCAGAACATTTGCTTAGTGGAAGAGCGGGTTTGATAAAAAAAAAGGTTAGCACTTTCCCCACCCAGGAGGGGGTTCTTTCACGAAAAAATTAATTAGTAATCTAACAAAGAAGAAGTTCTGCAACCAGCATATAACAGTAACCCTAAGCATATACAGTAGATGCACACCAGTATACAAATAATACAACATATATATAAGAAGAGATTAATAACAGTTCATACACCCAATGCACAAATTGGGATTAACAGCAAAGGCCACAAAAGGAGTCCTCTGTGACCACTGATCTTGCAGACCTGAAGACAAGATCAGTGGTCACAGAGAGAATCCTCCAACTGTTGCTCAGACAGCTTGGAACACAGTCCTCAATGGCAGAAACTGAGGTGTGGCACTGGAACTGTGGCACTGGAACTCAGAGTCCACCAATCTACTCTCTGCTTTAGTCCCTCCCTAACAGTTTCTAACCTGACTTGTGTCCGGACCTCTAAGCCTATGATACCAATGTGGCCAGTGAAAGCAATAACCTGGCCCTGGCCTATGCTGGTTATTGAGCACTAAGCTAAAACTAGATATGGAATCCCAAACCAGAAGGAACAGGGTTACCTAGAATAACAGGAGCTGCATATGAAATATATATTCTCCTAGATTGTAAGCTCCAAGGAGCAGGGCCCTTGAACCCCTTGTGTATCGCATTGTATTGTTATTGTACTGTCTCATGTATTGTACCCCATTGTAATGTACAGCACTGAGCAAACTGTTGGCGCTTTATAAATACTGTATAATAATAATAATATTGCAATAAGCAGGTTTACCTAACAATTTACTGGAAAGTGGCCACTACACATACAGTAGCACAGACCTAGCTATCTAGTACTGTGCATATAAAATATAGAATAATAGCAAAGACAGGACAGAAATACTCTGTGACAATGATTTAAATATACACTTAGCAACTGCAATTAAACTATTAGTTCATAGGAATACTTGCAGTCCCTTCTGGCTTGGAATTTAGAAGCATTAACAGGATACATGTGGCTGAGTCCTTCACTCTCTCCAGTTCCTCCTTAAGGGTCTCAAAGCCCAGTCAGCAAGGGTAGGAAATGATGTACATATTTATTCATAAAACTGAGATATTAGCAGCCAACAGTAGAGTGCAGTAGATCTCTACCCTCTAGCATTGGCAGTACACAAACATAGGGACTGTAGAAAAACTGCCCAATACAACAACACACAGTTCCCTAACATTAAGCCAAAATAGCCAGTAAAGAGAAAGCTGCCAATCAACGTCTAGCTGAAAGAGAAAACAAAGATCTTAATTACATACTTTTGCAAATAAACTGTATATAGAATATGAATGCTATATCAGCATACAGTGCTCAATATAAATGAATACACAGCAACAGATTTCCTTTCAGAATCAAAATTTTCTAAGGGACACTATTACAAAATACTCCCACAAATGCGGGCCATTGATTGCAAACAAGAATTGCTCATTTGCACATACAAAAAAGTATTTTTCCTAACAAATTAATTCAATGCCATGTTGCAAAAATGAATACACCCCAATGAAAGTCTTAGGAGCAAACATTTTAGACAACAAAATTCTAATTAACAAGAATTCAACTACAGGTGAGTCTAATTTTTATTAAACAGGTGTCCAGCAGACAGTGGATTATAAAAGAGTGTTACTTAACAAAGAAAACCTCTTCCCATTTCATGCTGTCAGCAATGGCACCACATGGAAGAGAAATGTCACAAGGCCTGAGAAAGAAAATAATTTCTTAACACAAGAAATTGTGTGAATGCTACAAGAAGTTCAGCAAAGCTTTACTTATCAGCCAAAATACTATAGCAAATGTGATACAAAAATTTAACAAAGATGGAACTGCAACCATCTCACAGAGATGTCCAGGCCATCCATGGAAGTTAATACCTCGACAGGAGCGTCTTCTGTTAAGAAGGGTTGATGAAAATTGCCATGCAAGTTTACTGCAGTTAGCTAAAGAAGCAGAAAGCCAAACTGGGGTGATTGTTTCCCGTGACACAATACGGCGTACACTGCAGAGGAATGGCATGCATGGGTGCCATCCACGAAGGAAGCCTCTCCTAAAGCCCATTCACAAAAAAGCCCACCTAGAATTTACCAGGACCCATGCTGAAAAATAAGAAGACTACTGGGACTCTGTACTCTGGAGTGATGAGACTAAGATAAATGTTTTTGAAACTGATAGCTTTAAACCTGTATAATGTCTCAAAGGTGAGTAGTACAAACAAAAATGCATGGTGCCCACAGTGAAACATGGTGGTGACAGTGTCCTACTGTGGGGCTGCATGAGTTCTGCTGGTGTCGGGGAGCTGCATTTCATTAATGGTATCATGAATTCACAGATGTACTGCCCTATATTGAAAGATAAGATAGTACCATCAGTCCATGCCCTTGGTTGTCATGCACTTTTCAGCACGACAATGATCCCAAACACACATCTAAGGCCACTGTTGTATTTCTGAAGAAGAACAGGGTGAAAGCGATTCAGTGGCCAAGTATGTCTCCTGATCTGAACCCAATCGAACACTTGTGGGGAATTCTGAAGAGACAAGTTGATCTTCACTCTCCATCCAACATCCAGGCTGTAAAAGAGGTCGTTCTTGAAGAATGGAAAAAGATCGATTTTGCAATATGTCACCAACTTGTTAATTCCATTCCTAGAAAACTTGGTGCCGTCATTACAAATCATGGAAGTCATACAAAATACTAGATTTAGTAGTTTTTGTTGTGGGATGTATTAATTTTTGCATCAACTAATTTGAATAAAACTGAAGATTTTGTAATCTAAGTTATATTATTAACCTTACTTTCATGTAATGAGCTAAACAAAAGTTCTGTAAAACTCAGTTGATTCAAATCTTACATTTCAAATGGGGTGTACTCATTTATGATGAGCACTGTACCTCTGTGTCATACAGTTTTCATCTAATCTGTGAGAGCACTGACAGTGAGATATACAAAATAAGATCATGAAAACACCAGTATTTTAGCGAATGAGGAAAGAACAGAGGGCGCACAGGCCTAGTGCATTACCATAAAAAATGTTTAATAAGAAATAAAGTAAGTGTTGTACTCACAAATGACAAGGCATGTCATAAAAGATCGGCTGGGTCAACACCGCGCTGAGTAACAGTCCACAATAGGGAGTGTAGACATCCAATAAACTGACGCATTTCGAGGACTTGCCTCTTCCTGAGGCCATCCAGGAATGGTGCCACTATCCAGGATGCTCTCACAACCTATTTTATGTCTCCTGAAGGTCAGCTTCAATGGCAGCTTGATGCCATTGTATGAAGCAATAAAATCATAACGATACACCATACAGATACCGTTATGTCATGTTAGAGGTTGTGCATATTGTTTAAAAAAATTTCAGAATTTTGCTTATATGACAAGAATGCTATAAAACACATGTGTGCATCTTTATGTAAAAATTAAAAAAAATGTACTTTGTGAATATGATAAGGTGCACAAAATAAAAAAGCATAATAATTTGGAGCTGCGTTTTTCTTTTATTTTAGAACAAAACACTTGTTGAAACATATGGTGGATAAGGGCCCATCTGCACTATCGTGTTTATCTGCACTGACAAAATTAATCAGACTTACTGCTACATGCTACACTTCAGATAATGCAATGAACAACATTTCAATATTGCACAGCATTCTGCATGTATGTATGCATGCATTATGCAGAGGTCTCAAGGGCAAGTTCCTCTCCTTATGGGTGGTCACGCTGACATAACAGTGTCAAAATGACAAAAAAGGTACATTTCATTTTGAGAAGGTTGCACTTGCATAAGTATAGCCACTTTGTTTCTTTGAGAAAGAATCCCACCGTGAGTTTATCTCATGAGCTATATCTAGCCATGTCTGGTTCCATTTAGACCGATTCTTGTGCTCAGGATCAAAAAAGTCTTACAAACAGGGTCTGGTCCTAGCCAGGCTGATAGGCAGCAAAGTCTACCATCTTGCTTTCTCTCTCATTGACTTCCTGGTTTTCAGTGCAGCCTGAGAAGTTTCTGGCATTCTGGGAAGTTTCTGTAAAAAGGGGAAATGTTTTTGTTGCTGGGCAGAATAAAAACATATGAAAACACGTCAAAAAAGGAACTACTTGCTTTTTCTGCTGCCTTCTCCTCTGAAGTCTATTGAACCAAAAATGCATATTTTGTGTTTAAAAAAGTCCCTGACTCTTTCCACAGTCGCAGCGGCTCAGTAATGCATAGATATGAGTGTTTCCCATAGGAAACCATGTTAAATGAACTGTAGTGCGTTTCTGCCAAAAGCACAAAAAACGCATATGCGTGAACCAGGCCTTATGTTTACGAAAAATCCAGGTAATTGGCCACCAACGATGCATTGGCATCACTGACAGTACCTAACGGTACGAGGAACTAAGGAAGGTAAACACTATAATGTTATAAATCAACGATGGCGCCTGCTAATCACCAAAAATAATAATAGTGATTCTGAAACCTCAATACTGTATATACTAAGTGTACAAGTGCAAACAATATAATAACAAATTTTGCAAAGTTCCAAATCCTGTGTAATAAATAAAAACGTCACTTCTGATTCCAAGTGGAACACATGCTGAGGGGTCCACTCAGGGGCGGACTGACCATTTGGAAACTCGGGCACTGCCCGAGGGCCCAGGATCAGTAGGGGGCCCCATGAAATGCCCCTGGTACCTTTTTCATAGGCTTTTTTGAGTTTGGGCAAGGACACAGGGGCCCCATGATCCCCTATTGCCCGGGGGCCCCATGAGTTGTCAGTCCACCCCTGGGTCCACTGCTTCCACACGATCAGAATGGTGATAGCTTATATGTCTGCTCAAGTATTCAAATCTATGGATGGAGTTTTTTATGTAGAATTGTATTATTAAATCCTACAGTTTTATGCTATGAGTGAATCCTTTTTCTTTTTTTTTTAATATATGCCATTTCATTGCCATTGGAGTACCGTTCTATCTATTGGAGAGATGATAATGGAGAGAGGTGCCGATTCAGGAGGTCCTGAGGTGACCACAAAGCGCTATATGACTTTTCTTGTTGTTTAACAAGGAGGTCAATACCATCTGGTGAGTGAGGAGTGTTTCTAACTTTTGGTGGTGGATCACATGACAGTGGAAATAGTGGATACAAGCACATTTTATCACAATTCATGGTTTTTTGATTATTTCATGTTGAGTTTATTTATTACACAGGATTGCAACTTTACACATACATGTGGATTTCTTTGATTATTTTATTATATTGTTTGCACTTGTACACTTAGTATATATTAATGAGGTTTTATAATCACTATTATTGTTTTTGGTGATTAGCAAGTGCCATCGTTGATTTATAACATTTTATATCCTTTGGGATAAGAGGTGGCAGCTGCTATTAAGAAAATGTCTTCATTATTTGTTAGTTGGCGAGGGTGATTATTTTATTATAAATGCTGTAATGTACATCAAAAGGAATCATAACACAAGCTAAAATTTGTTAGTATGTTTTCTACTAAATTGAGGTTTCTTAAATGTATTATTAAAAGGTTTTTAGAGAGCAGAATAATACTAAGATTTTGGTTCCTGAAACAAAGTCTAAAACCATAGCCAGGCAGAAAACCTAATAGGCAAAAAGGTCACTTTACAAATGTACATGACTTGGGTAATTTAATGCTCTCCAGTTTAAAGAAAGCTCCCTTATCCAGAAAAGTAGTCTCATATTATTGTAACATGTTCTTTAAATTAAGAATTGGTGTTATAAATCAACAGATTTCAAGCCAGTCTAAAGCAATTCCCTTACAGATCAACACTGTGGGATGCCCTTGCTTGAAGCAGATAAGTTAATTAAATACAGTCATCTTTACTGATTCATTTATGACTACAGTCTAAGTATACATTAATCTTGTGCTGTTAAGGCAATCCGTGAGGATTTGACTGAAAGTGAATGTTCTGATGGAAAGACGTGTTTTAGCCATAGGTCCATGGTGTTGTCAAATGTTCCCTTATTCAAAAATTACTGATATGGACATCATTTCTATTTGATTTTTTTTTTAAGGCTGACATTTATTCTGCTAATATTTTTCTATTTTTCTTTCCCTGGTGCCCTTTACCCTCCCACCCACCTTTCCCTCATTAACATGCTAATGACATTTTAAAATAAAATTTTTCAATTTTTATTGCATACGTTATTTTAGACCCAATGGAAGCATTTCTGGGTATGTTTCCCTATGCAGTACAAGTCGGTTATGGTTGGTGGGAGGGACCAGCAGGCTCCTGTACATGACTTCACCAAGTGTTAACTGATGCAGTGAGCTGGTCTTTTGGGTGGAGTTTGCAACTAATAAAATGTCATGATGGGTGTGTGTCAGTCTGGGGGAGTGGGAGCTCCTAGGGAGTCTGCCTTTACATGCAGACTGCCCTAGGTAATATTAATATTAATTAATTAATATTACAACCTGCACCAAAAAAATGTAAATCCTTAACCAATGCTGCTGCTCTTTGTTGACAAACCATCAAACAATATTTATAGGAATGAAAACCAAAGCGCAAAAAATAAATCTGAAAACATTTTAAACAAAGAAATAAGAAATATTATCAAAGACCTGGAGGAGGGGCGAAACACTTCGATGTAACTTCCGTTTTCCTTTGCTATGCTGTGACGTCATATCCGGTGAGTGGAACGCATGCTAGATGCTGCGTTCCAGAGCCATCTTTACTGCGGCTGTATCCATCTGAGCTGCCAGTTCATATACTATAGGAACTCTTCATTGGCAGAAAGTGATCTGATTGTCATAGGAAATTGACCCTAAGGCGTTTTTTTATTCTTAATATGTGAGTGCAATTGATGCATTTGATTTTACTAGGAAGGAAATCCTTCTGTTGGAGCATTCTTCTGAGCAGTGTGAACCCCTATTGTGAGGATATGTAATATCCACAAAGCACATTTGACTCTTAATCACTGAGAGTCCAATATATTTGGTGAGTGCAGTATATCTTGGTTAAATTGTTTTTTCTCAGCCGGAACCCCTTGCAGTCACTTATAAACACACAAGCGCAGCTTCAATATTTTAGAAGTGACAGCAATCGAGGAAGGGGCGGGGCGGAATGAGGAGGGAGCGGGGCAAAATGAGGAGGGAGTGGGGCGGAATGAGGAGAGGGTGGAACTGGACTGAGCGGAATACACAGCTGTAACCTCACCCTTGCAGCATAATCAGAAGCGCTGGCAGCGTGGCCTCCTCCTGTAAGTGACAAAACATTGTTCTCTGTGCAGAAGAGGGGTGCTGTGTACTGATAGGGAGGAGAGAACTCTGCACTGAGGGGGGGTGGGGGCAGAGATTTTTTTGGGGGTGAGCTCTGTGGGAGAAGGAGGGGAAGGGGGGGAGAATTGTACACTGGCATGTGGGATTTGCACACATACGCTCTGTATATAGCGCAATACTCAACCCTGCACTTTGAATGCAACAGACACCTTAACCCTGCTCTCTGTACGTAGCGCACTCCTGAAAGCTGCACTCTGTACTTAGCGCACTCCTGAATGCTGCACTCTGTACATAACAAACTCCTGAACACTGCACTCTGTACTTAGTGCATTCCTGAACACTGCACTCTGTACGTAGCACACTCCTGAACACTGAACTCTGTATGTAGCGCACTCTACATAGTGTACTCCTGAACACTGCACTCTTTACATAGTGTACTCCTGAATGCTGCACTCTGTACATAACAAACTCCTGAACACTGCACTCTGTACTTAGTGCATTCCTGAACACTGCACTCTGTACGTAGCACACTCCTGAACACTGAACTCTGTATGTAGCGCACTCTACATAGTGTACTCCTGAACACTGCACTCTTTACATAGTGTACTCCTGAATGCTGCACTCTGTACGTAGCGCACTCCCAAACGCTGCACTCTGTACATAGCTTACTTCTGAATGCTGCACTCTGTACTTAGCGCATTCCTGAACGCTGCACTCTGTACATAGTGTACTCCTGAATAATGCACTGTTTACATAGCGCACTCCTGAACGCTGCACTCTGTACGTAGCGCACTCCTGAACGCTGCACTCTGTACATAGCGCACTCCTGAATGCTGCACTCTGTACATACCGTGCTCCTGAATGCTGCACTCTGTACTTAGCACATTCCTGAACACTGCACTCTGTTCGTAGCACACTCCTGAACTCTGTATGTAGCGCACTCCTGAATGCTGCACTCTCTACATAGTGTACTCCTGAATGTTGCACTCTGTATGTAGCATACTCCTGAACGCTGAACTCTGTTCATAGTGCACTCCTGAATGCTGCAGTCTGTACATATCATGCTCCTGAATGCTGCACTCTTTACATAGCACGCTCCTGAATGCTGCACTCTGTACATAGCGCACTCCTGAACACCGCACTCTGTACATAATGCACTCCTGAACATTGCACTCTGTATGTAACTCACTCCTGAACGCTGTTCATAGCGCACTCCTGCACGCTGTACGTAGCACACTCCTGTGCTCTGTATGTAAAGCACTCCTGCCCTCTGTATGTAGTGCACTCATACCCTCTGTATATAGCGCACTCCTTATCCCTGCACTCTGTACACTGCCCACTCTGTACATAGCGCACTCCTGGACCTTGGTCCCTGTTTACTGTACGCTCTGTACATAGCACAATTCTGAACCCTGCACTCTGTACACTATGCACTCTTCAATCCTGCAATCTGTTTCTAGCACACCGCTGAATGCTGCACTTTGTACGTAGTACACTCCTCAATTCTGCACTCTGTTATGAGCGCACTGCTAAAACCTTGCACTCCAACTGTAACACAATTCTCAACTCTACACTCTGTACATAGGGCACCACTGAATTCTGCATTTTTTTGGGTAACACACTGCTGAATCCTGCACTCTATATGCAGCACACTTCTGAACGCTGCATTCTGTATCTGCACCTAGTTTCAGAGAAAAAAGCCCTGTAGCCTCATTTACACTTGTATTTGTAACTGCTCCCCCTTCTACTGGATGCACTTGAAAACAAAGCTGCATTTTGTTTTGAGACAGGAGAGTACCAGGGGTGTGGTCAAGGTAGGCGCCAGGGGGTCGAAGGAGGCCCCATAAGGTAGGCTGTATGGGGCCCCATGATTTCTAACAACGGCCTTGCATGTATGATGACCTCTGTGCGCATGAGAGAAATTCCTTCAATGACACACGCATGTAAAAAAAAAAGTGAGTACATATCCTTATTCTTATGAGATTTCTTTGGTCAGGGATATGCCTGGTAAGGAGGAGAGTAGTTTTGGTAAAAAAGCATTGAAAATGCATCTAAGCCCATGTAGATACATTTTGGTACTTTTACATTGAGGTGTATGGGGCCAAAATCGAACTGGAAACACACCAAAGTGGTACAGGACCCTTTTCCAAAATTGGTGTGCTGCATTAGAGTGAACAGGCACCATTGAAAACAATGTTAGTTCCAATGTCATGCGAGTCTGCACATCTCATATTGCATCTGAAATCTCATTTGTGTGAACTGGGCCATACTGGAATTTCAAAATAAGAAATGCAATAATTGAGAGATCTGATGACACTTGATGAGACTAAAGCAAGGGACTGAGGAGGAAAGCAGGACAGAGGGACTTCATTCCAAAAGAAGGACAATTGGGCGTTATTGAAATGTAATATATTGCAGCTTAGCAGTTCTTAGATGGGGTGGCTTTAATGATTTTTTTTTTTTCGGTAAAAGAACTTTTAACCTTATTCACTGTCAGAGCCATTTTTTATTTTTTATTCACATGTTTTAAAAATCATTTTGAGCCTGAAGATTAATAAAACCCCCAGAAATTATATATTTTTTGAAAGTAGACAACCTGGAGAATAATACAATGACAACGGTTTGTCAAGCACAAATTTGCACAAAAAATCCACTACAATTCATTTTTGGTAAAATATAAAAGATGAAACTGCACAGTAAATACACTGCTCAAAAAGATTAAAGGAACACTTTTTAATCAGAGTATAGCAACAAGTCAAATAAACTCCTGGGATATTGATCAGGTCAGTTAAGTAGAAGAGGGGGTTGGTAATCAGTTTCAGCTGCTTTTGTGTTAATTAAATTAACAACAGGTGCACTAGATGGGCAACAATGAGACAATCCCCAAAACAGGAATGGTTTTACAGGTGGCCACTGACATTTTTTTCCCTACTCATCTTTTCTGACTGTTTTTCACTAGTTTTGCATTTGGCTAGGGTCAATGTCACTACTGGTAGCATGAGGCAATACCTGGACCCTACAGAGGTTGCACAGACAGTCCAACTCCTCCAGGATGGCACACCAATACATGCCATTGCCAGAAGGTTTGCTGTGTCTCCCAGCACAGTCTCAAGAGCATGGAGGAGACTCTAGGAGACAGGCAGTTACTCTAGGAGCGCTGGACAGGGCTGTAGAAAGTCAATAACCAATCAGCAGGACCGGTATCTGCTCCTTTGTGCAAGGAAGAACAGGATGAGTACTGCCAGAGACCAACAAAATTACCTCCAACAGGCTGCTAGTGTGAATGTCTCTGACCAAACAATCTGAAACATACTTCATGTGGGTGGCTTGAGGGCCCCAGGTCCTCTAGTGGGTCCTGTGCTCACTGCCCAGCACCATAGAGCTCAATAAGCATTTTCTATTGAACACCAGAATTGGCAGGTCCTTCACTGGCATCCTGTGCGTTTCATAGATGAGAGGGTTCACCCTGAGCACATGTGACAGATGTGAAAGGGTCTAGAGAAGCTGTGGAAAAAGTTATGCTGCCTGTAACATCATTCAGCATGACTGTTTTGGTGGTGGGTCAGTGATGGTCTGGGGAGGCATATCCAAGGAGGGACACACAGACCTCTACAGTCTAGACAATGGCAGCCTGACTGCCATTATTTATCAGGATTAAATCCTTGAACCCATTGTCAGACCCTATGCTGGTGCAGTGGGCCCTGGGTTCCTCCTGGTGCACAACAATGCCCTGCCTCATGTGGCGAGAGTATGCAGGCAGTTCATGGAGAGTGAAGAAATTGATACCATTAAATGGCCCCCACGCTCGCCTTACCTAAATCCAATAGAACAGCTCTGAGATATCAAGTTTTGGTCCACCGGTTGCACCTCAGAATGCCCAGGAGCTCAGTGATGCCCTGGTCCAGATCTAGGAGGAAACACCATCCAGGACACCATCCGTCATCCCATTAGGAGCATGCCCCGATGTTATCAGGCATACATATAAGCACATGGGGGCCATACAAACTACTGAGTACCATTTTGAATTGCTGCAATGAAATTTCAGTAAAATGGACTAGCCTGCTGCATCATTGTTTCCTTTGATTTACGGGGTGTCTTTGAATTCAGTCCTCTGTAGGTTGATAATTTTCATTTCCATCAAATGATGGGGCATCCTTACATTCCTAACACATTACCCAGTCCATATCAGTATAGATATCCAGCATGATATTTTTCCCCATTGAGATCTAATGTGTTTTCAATGTGTTCCTTTAATTTTTTTTGAGCAGTGTAGATAGCCAACATGTCAAGCTTTAAAATTGTGCAGACCTGCAAAACGACAACAAACTCCGGTACCCTATAATTGCCATGGGCACAGCTTTAAAAACCCTTACAGGTCATAACTTTTGAGTTAACCATGAACATTGGCCCTAGAATTATTGTAATCACTCTAGCATGCACAGCGTGCATGCGTAGAGCAGGTGATGCTTTCATATTTAGGCACCCCCAATGGGTGTCTTTATGTTTGTATCCATGTGTGTGGGGGCAGGCCAGGCTCATCATTTTTCACTACAATTTTATTTATATCACATAGGGGATAAAAAGCGGCCTATGTCATTTAAACTCTTTGTAACAGGTTCTCTTTAATGAGACACCAGGGATCTTTAAACATTTAATGTATAATTTACTGACAAAAAATAAAACATTTTCTTATTTTTATCTTTTTTAACCCTGAGGATTCCCTTTAGGAATCCTTTAGTTTCTTGCCATTTGGCTCTATTTTGCTTAGTAAATTTTATGAAATTCACTGTTGTTGCAGCCTGCAATTATCTTGGGACAAATGCAATTACGTAGCATGCAATTAAGAATACAGAGGGTGTCAAATATGGTTGAAAACAAAATGATAACCTGTGAGACTGCTAACAGGAAAACCATTAGGTAGACATCTTTGTTGCATTGCAATGATGTGCCAACCACTGACTGACAAACAAGCACAGCTGTTTCCTGAAGTAGTATTTCACATATACACTATAGTTCCAAAAGTATTGGGACATCCCTCCAAATCATTGGATTCAGATGTTCCAATCACCTCCATGGCCACAGGTGTATAAAATCAAGCACTCAGGCATGCAGACTGTTTCTACAAACATTTGTGAAAGAATGGGTCACTCTCAGGAGCTCAGTGAATTGAAGAGTGGTACCGTGATAGGTTTCTACCTGTGCAATAAGTCCATCCATGAAATTTCCTTGCTATTAAATATTCCACGGTCAACTGTTAGTGGTATTATAACAAAGTGGAAGCAACTGGGAACAACAGCAACTTAGCCACGGAGAGCGGGGTCAGCACATGCTAAAGCGCATAGTGCTCAGAAATCGCCAACTGTCTGCAGAGTCAATAGCTAAAGACCTCCAAACTTTGTGTGACCTTCAGATTCGCACAGCAACAGTGCATAAAGAGCTTCATGGAATGGGTTTCCATGGCTGAGCAGCTACATCCAAGTCTTACATCACCAAGTGCAATGCAACGCGTCGAATGCAGTGGCATAAAGCACACCGCCACTGGACTCTAGAGCAGTGGAGAAGTGTTCTCTGGATTGGTGAATCATGCTTCTTGCCTCACTGCATTGTGCCAAGTGTAAAGTTTGGTGGAGGAGGGATTATGGTGTGGGGTTGTTTTTCAGGGTTTGGGCTTGGCCCCTTAGTTCCAGGCGTCAGCATACCAAGACATTTTGGACAATTTCATGCTCCCAACTTTGTGGGAACAGTTTGGGGATGGCCCCTTCCTGTTCCAATATGACTGCTCACCAGTGCACAAAGCAAGGTCCATAAAGACGTGGATGAGCAGGTTTGGGGTGGAGGAACTTCACTGACCTGACCTCAACTCGACAGACCATCTTTGGAATGAATTAGCGTGGAGACTGCGAGCCAGGCCTTCTTGTCTAACATCAGTGCCTGACCTCACAAATGCGTTTCTGGAAGAATGGTCAAACATTCCCATAGATACACTCCTAAACCTTGTGAACAGCCTTCCAAGAAGAGTTGAAGCTGCTATAGCTGCAAAGGGTGGGCTAACCCAATATTGAACCCTACGGACTAAGACTAGGATGCCATTAAAGTTCATGTGCAGGCAGGCGTCCAAATACTTTTGGCAATATAGTGTATATTATTATAACCCTTTTTCAGATATAAAGTGAAAGAGATCATCTTAATGTAACTATCTCTCCAATAAAACTGTTCTTATTATATACAGTATGCTTATAGGGGCAGCTATGTTTCAGATAACCTTTCAAAAGCTATGGCCAATAATTCTATGTAAATATTTTTTTGTATTTCAAAGATATAAAATGATTTTATGTACTCTGTAAATTCCCTGATTATGTTTTACGTTTTACATTTACTAGTTTTTATTTAAACTTCTAAAAACATTTTTTGTTTTTTTCAAAGCTGCAGCTGTCACAGTGCCTCTTTGTTTACAGTAATGAGTATATTTATAACAAAAAAAGTCACTCTTTAAATGTTTTACAAGTCATGCAAACATAAGGAATAATAACTGTAATGTTTGTAATATGTGTGTAATAGATTGTCGTATTTTGCTTGGTGAATGTAACATTCCCTACCATTCAGTCCTAAGAGCAAAATAGCTGTAAGAACATTCAACCATGAGAGCATGGTGCATTGCACAGAGCAGCCCCAAGCCTCCATTTCTGGGGTCCCCCCCTGGAAATCTTGACTCCTTCTCTCCTGTGCCGCCCTCCATAGCAAGTGCTTGCTATGAGACCAGACGTGTGGACTCAAACCCAAGTAGGGCAGTGTGTGTGTCCATTGACACACACACCATGGCTCAGCCCCACCCCTCACTGTATGCTCACAGGATTTGACTGACAGTAATAGGAGCCAATGGCTCCCACTGCTCTTAGACAAGCTTGTGATAGCGGGGAGTGAGGAGAAAAGACCAGGAGACTAGCACAGCACTGTATTGATAAAGGATTCAAAATATATAAATATTTTGGGTGTGGGGGGGTGAAAGGCACAGAAAGTGGCAAATACATTTTTACCTTAATGCAGGGAATGCATTAAGGTAAAAAAGGTTTAAACAGTGGTTTAAAAAATGATTCTATTCAAGTAAATATTCTTAAAGTGGTTGTAAGGGCAGGGCATTTTTTTTTCCTTGATGCATTCCTTGCATTAAGGTAAAAGATGTCCCATCTGTTGTATCATTTGCTTACTACTTAATTGAGTCCTGTCTCAATCCAGCACTGTGCCCATATGCAACGGTGCTCTCCTCTCTCTCTTTCTTTCTTCATAGGACATGAGGGCAGCTGGGGGAGCCATTGGCTCCTGCTGCTGTCAATCCAATCCTGAGGGAAGGAGCGGTGTAGAGCCACAGTGTGTCAATGAATGCACATAGCCTGACTCAGGAGTGAGCCTGCAGATGCTCCCCCATTGGAAGTGGCTTCCTCTGGTGGTGCATGGAGAAGAGGAGGAGCCTAGAGCGCTGGCAGTGGATCTCAGAAGAGGAGGATTGGGGCCTGCTCTGTGCAATACCATTGTATGTTTGTTATTTTAAAAAAAATATTGTTTGCAACCGCTTTAACACCAAAAGTATTTTCTATTGTTCTCAGCCTCCATCAAATCTCCAAATTCCTATGTTTTTGCTGTTATGATACAACTATTAGAAGGTGGATATGTTTGAACATAGCCACCCTCTCTGTCTTGCTTCCTAGATGGACTAGGGACTATGAACCATGAACTAAGGAATTTGTATTGCTCACAGAGCAATGCGCATGACTTCAACTAATATGTACTGCTCGTTCCAAACAAAAGTGAGAAGAGAAAAAGAGAGGTCTGGGAGCTCATAGATGCTGCTACAATGAGGCAGAAAAACACAGTAACAAATTATTTCATGAAGAATAGATTACAGGGCCATTAAGTAATGGATGCCTATGGATTAAATGTGGAGAGTAACGATTATGTTTAGTGTCACTTTAACCATACTAAATATTTCTTTGAACATGTTGGCTATTTTATCTGAAAACGATGTGTCCTTTTACTAAAACTTTCTCTTGGCTGAAAGCTTATTCACACAAAGTACAGCCATTATATAGTCTGAGAGCGGCCGCCACTTGAATGGAATAAAAAGGACCCTATTGTATAGGTACTCAAATAGGACATGTTCTTCTTTCACAGTTAATAGTATATACATGCAGTACTAGAGTGCCCACTTGTAGAAGGATTTGTTGTTCTGTGCAGTGAGATTTGGATCATTTGAGGCTTAGGGGCAATTTTGACTATGTACATAATGGGTAAAGACCTTGCTGTAATATACTTGTTATTCATAGACTATGGTCCCAGGGATTAGCATCACAATGGCAAACAGAACAAAGTAGTAAGTAAACTTTTGTGAAATCAACTGACTTTAAATAAACACAAAAATATATGGAACACTAGCTTGAGCAGTGAAGAGTTGTGCAACATGTTATCACATATTTTTTTATTAAAAGCTAAAAAAAAAGTTTATGTACAATAACCCCTTCAATATTTAACATAAGTTAACATTAAATATGTAGCATGCACATCATGCATCCTTCAATAGGCAGAGGTCATATAACAAAGAGGGCGCTGCTGAAACAAGAAGTCACTCTGCAGGTTCTTACAAGAAAGATGATATTACTTAGGGCTTTATTAGTGACACTAAAATCAGGTTTAAAAAATTCTTTTGAAGTATGTATTCTTAAAGAATATGTTACCACAACATTTCATATTCCTGATATGCGCCTGCTGTACCATGTATTTGTGTTAAAAAGTGTCCTATTCTCTTTGTATTCCTTCCTTTGTGTGAAATCCCTGGTGATCCTGCCAGTCCCTGTCACTTACCTTGTGGAAGAGCCTGACGTGTAGAGGAAGGCCTCTCTTACAGCCCCAGATCAAGAGCCACTGATGTTGAAACAGTGGCCGCAAGGGCGCAGCGAGGTATGAGTACCTGTAAGAAGTCTCGCCAGCTGCGGCAGTGGGTAGCATCGCCAGAGACAGGTCAGATCGCTGGAACAGCGGAAGGCAGCAGAGACAGCAGACACAGGACTGGGCAGACAGAAGGCAGCAGCTGTTTGACTGGCAGCTAGCAAGTATCAGGACTGACAACACTCAGCAGGTGAAGGAGCAGCAGGGACCAGGTAGCATGCAGAGCAGGACAGGTGGATAACTGGATGCAAGTTCAGATGAGCCAGGTCAGCAACAGATGGTCAGATGCAGGCATAGACGGCAAGAGGCAGAGAGTGATCAGGATACAAGCAGAGGTAAGCAATATAGAATCAGGCAGATGAGCAGGAGGCAGAGTAAAATCTAGAGAAAAGCTAAGGTCAGGGCAGGTAGCATTCAAGCAAGGTCAGGGCAAGCCAAGTCAATCACAGGAATCCAACAAAGTTGGAACTTGGAACTTGAGAATAGTTGGAGATCAGACAGCAATTCACTAGTGCAGTTGCTGCATTTACAATATATAGGCCACTAGGCACCAAAATTAGCCAATGCACGCTCCTGTGTGCACACGGTTGCACATTCACATATGTGTGTGCATATGCACACGCCTGCACACAATAGTACGAACACCGCAGGCCTGTGCCTACACATTCGAGGACACCTCTGAGCCTCAGTTGCACTATAGCCAACATGTCCCTGGTAGTCACTCTGCTTTCCTCTTTCAAACTAACCACCCTGCATGGTCAGTTTTCTGGCTCTTCTGAGAGCACACTCTGTCTGTCTTTCAATAACCAAGACTTGTGCTGATATGCCCCCTGCACAGCCATTCACTGGGAAGATCAGTGTATGCTGTTTCTCCACCCCCACCTCTTTAAGTCTCGTATGTAGCTGAGTACAGAGATTATGTGATCACTTATAAAAATAAAGGTATTTATAATGTATATTGCGCAGCACAGTGGCTAAATGGTTAGCACTTCTGCCTGGCAGTACTAGGGTCGTTGGTTTGAATACCAACCACGGCACCATCTGTCTGGAGTTTGCATGTTCTCCCTGTGCCTGCGTGGGTTTCCTTCGGGTACTCCAGTTTCCTCCCACACTCCAAAGACATGCTGGTAGGTTAATTGGTTCCTGTCTAAATTGGCCCTAGTATGTGTATGTACGCTATATTGGCAAAAATATTGGGACACCTGCCTTTACACGCACATGAACTTTAATGGCATCCCATTTTTAGTCCGTAGGGTTCATTATTGTGTTGGCCCATTCTTTGCAGCTATAACAGCTTCAACTCTTCTGAGAAGGCTGTCCACAAGGTTTAGGAGTATGTCTATGGGAATGTTTGACCATTCTCCTAGAAGCCCATTTGTGAGGTCCAGGCACCGATGTCGGACAAGAACGCCTGGCTCGCAGTCTCCGCTCTAATTCATCCCAAAGGTGTTTTATCAGGTTGAGGTCAGGACTTTGTGCAGGCCAGTCAAGTTCCTCCACTCCAAACTCGCTCATCCACGTCTTTATGGACCTTGCTTTGTTCACTGGTGCACAGTCATGTTGGAACAGGAGGGGGTCACCCCCAAACTGTTCCCACAACGTTGGGAGCATGAAATTGTCCAAAATATCTTGGTATGCTGACCCCTTAAGAGTTCCCTTCATTGGAACTAAATGGCCAAGCCCAGCCCTTAAAAAACAACCCCACACCATAATCCCCCCTCCACCAAACTTTACACGTGGCACAATGCAGTCAGGCAAGTACCGTTCTTCTGGCAACCACCAAACCCAGACATGTCCATTAAATTTCCAGACAGAGAAGAATGATTGGTCCCTCCAGAGAACATGTCTCCACTGCTCTAGCGTCCAGTTGCGGCATGCTGTACACCACTGCATCCGATGCTTTGCATTGCACTTGGTGATGTAAGGGTTAGATGCAGTTGCTCAGCCATTGAAACCCATTCCATAAAGCTCTCTATGCACTGTAGTTGTGCTAATCTGTAAGGCCACATGCAGTTTGGAGGTCTTCAGCTATTGACTCCGCAGACAGTTGGCGATTTCTGTGCACTGTGCGTTTCAGAATGCGCTAACCTCGCTCTGTCATTTTACGTGGCCTACCACTTCGTGGCTGAGTTGCTGGTGTTCCCAGTTTCTTCCACTTTGTTATAATACCACTAACAGGTGGCAACCTATTCTTTCAAAATGTTTGTAGAAGCAGTCTACATGCCTAGGTGCTTGATTTTATACACCTGTGGCCATGGAGGTGATTGGAACACCTGAATCCAATGATTTGGAGGGGTGTCCCAATACTTTTTGCAATATAGAATATATATATATTTCTATATGTATACTGTATCTTCAATTTTCTTTGTTTTTTTTTTACTGAATGGGTTGTTGTACAAGGTGAGGGGTCACATATACTTTAACTCCAAAAAGTACCTCTCAGTCTCCTGCGAATTTCCAAATTCCTTTTTTTGCTGCTGTGGTCCCACTTCCTAATAAAGGGTGGCCATGGTTATTTTCCATGGTTTTACTGTATGTAAGAAAGTAGCCATCCTTTCCTGCTTGCTCCTCAAATAGACTAGGGGACTTTGGGATTTGTAGTGTTCTTAGAGCACTAACACCAATTACTTATTCCAAACAAGCAGAAGTGAAAGGGGGGGAAAAAAAGGTTCAGGAGCTCACAAAGGACGGTAGAAGGAGGTATAAAAAACACAGTAAGAAACAATTTTATGGAAAATAGATTACAGGGCTACATAGTGGATGTATACAGATTATTTCTGGAGAAAATGTTATGATTTAATTTCACTTTATAAACATAAGGCAGATAATACAAATTACAAATAATGTTATGTAGCTATTTCAATTATTTTATTTGACTAATATGGGAACTACTTACACCTGGTTAAATCTACTGCTACATAGGCACTGGGTGTACAGTCTTGTTTGTCATACAAATTTGGTGCAAGTGGTCAATTTAGAGCTATAATTTCTTTATAGCACAGAAATATAAAATAATTTAAGCTGTATGGATAACACTGCTGTACACATTTATCATTTTCTTTACCTTATATGAATTAGTTTAATTTATGTCAGATGTGCTACCACCAGATATCAGAACCGTAGGAAGGGTGGCCTTCATTAAGCAATGTTCCATATGAAGCAGTTCTACCACCAGGATATATGGCTGTTATTAGGTGTCAGTGGCAGGAGGAGTGTAGCCTTCCATTAAGCAGTGTCCTATATAAAGTAGTACTGCCATCAGGATATTGCTAATAACCAACCCCACAATGGGGATAATGGAGAGCAAAACACCATACTTCAAACAAAATACATTTAAAAAATCTCCTTTTATTTAAATAAATTGACTTGAATCTTTGTAAACACAGCACTACACACTTTGAAAACATCTAAAATCAATATACCCCTATCAGGCATGCCTCTATACTATTATGTATATTTTTACAAAAAAGCAAGGCGTCACAGGCAGAAGAAGTGTGGTCTTCCCTTAAGCAGTTCCCCATATGAAACAATACTAACACCAGAATAGCTGGCTGCTATTAGGTGTCAGAGGTGGAGACAGTGTGGCCTTTTATTATGCAGTGGCCTATATGAAGTAGTATGTAGCGCTACCGCCTTAGGAGTTGCTTAAATTTTTGGTCCCCCTATAGTCCTGCACAACCAAGCAACACACATTTTCCACAAACCTGCATTCAGAAGCCAGTGGCCAGTCCTTGAGCTTGTTTAGATGCTTTATTAGGGGATTTTAGAACTTGGATGGGGTAAGGGGTGTACAGGATTCTCAAAGGAACTGACAACAACTTCCTGAACTTTGCACAAGCAAATACAGCAGCAGTCTCTTTTGGAGAGCTAGCCAGCATCTCCTGTAGTACCACCGCAGACCCCAGATGCTCCTCTATCTGGCTGCCTGGAGGAATCCCTGAGCAGGGGGTCCAGTGCCTTTCACTTTAAGATATAAGACAGTCCCAGGTGATTGCTAATCTGGTTTTCCATCAGAGTGCTCCTTTCCCTATTTGGCCCAAGAGGGGGAAACTACTCACTCAGTCCTTCTCCTGTGTTGCTGGTGGGTCAATGGCTTCTACCAGGCCTATTAGCTGGGCGACTTCTTCCTTGCCTCACAGGTGGTCCTCTCCCAGGGTTCTGGGGGGCTTTGGGCATCGTCCTTCCAAGGTCCTCTGCCTGCAGGTAAGCCCCTTTCCATCTGGCCCCCCTCAAAGGCTCCTGCCTCCAGCCTCACATCCTCTCTTCCCACTCTCTTCCAAAAACTCCTACAGCAACTCTCCTGTAGCTGAGCAGGCTCAGTTACTCTTAAAGGCTGTCCCGGCCCCAAGCCAAGCCTCTTGTTGGGGATTAACCAGGATCCTCTAAGAGTACAGACCAGCCACTCCTCAAATCCACCCACTACTTCTGGACCTTTCTCCAAAGTTCTAGGACAGGGGGAAATTCCAGAGGGCTGGTCTGCAGAACCTCTCAGCTCTGACCCAAATTTGACCGTGTTAGCTATCACACCCAGGCTGCTACACAGCCCTCCTAGCAGACAATTGGACTAGAGCTCCCCCTAGCTAACTACGAGGATGCTACAAGTACTACCACCAGGGTACCTGACTGCTATTAAAGTGTCAGAGTTAAAGAAAGTATGGCCTTCCATTAAGCAGTGTTCCATATGAATCATACTGATAATGGTGCTGCCTGATATGGATTAAGGTATAAGTAAGCAGCAAATACAGGCAGTCTCTGAAGCATTGTGTTGCTTGGCTATATTTGGTGATTTTCATAGTTTGGATATGTGAAATTTATAGATATGTTTTAAGACCATGTACTGTTTTAGAATCTAAGGACTCTCCCATTGATATGCAAATGAACAAGTTGGGCTGGTTTATGAGCTCAGCAGAAAAAGTTAGGCTAGAGGACATGATGTAGCAGGAAATGAGGGAGGGCATTAGGACTTTGAACAACCATGTGGTGAGAGAAAAAGAAGAGTTGTTTTGGAAGACAAAGAAGCAACAGCTGTTCTGGAGACTTGTTCTGAAACAAAGGATAAACTCACTTGCTCTGAAGACAGTGGAAAAAGCAGTTGGACTTTTAAGGAACCATAAAATGATTCAATCACCAGGAAAACCCAAGTTGAATAGCTGTTTAGTATACGTATTTGGGAGGGCAAACCACACCAGCAGTTAATACACAGGTGAAATTGGCTTTTGGCAAGGGACCAGGATTTTGGATAAATGTTTTGGTATCAGAGTTACCCGAAAATATTCTTGGGATGGATGTACTTCAAGGTCAGTCAATTCAGACTGAACGGGGTACATTCACATTCAGGTATCCTGATAAAGCATATTTGGTTAGGGCAGTGAAGGCTGTGGGCAGAGGTCCTGCAAAATTGACCCCTGTCTCCACCAGAGAAACCAGTCTGTCTCAAGCAGTACAGACTGCCTGGAGGCCACAAAAACATTTGGGAGACTATTCAAGAATTGTTGAGAGTAGGGATCCTTAGATCTGCTGTAAGTCCTTTCTTGTCTCTGGTGTTCCCTGTAAAGAAACCTGATGGGACATAAAGAATGACTGTGGATTACAGAGATCTGAACAGTGGCACCTCCATTGAAGTCAACTGTACCTGATATGTACCTGATATGATCAGATATTGTTGAGAAAATTGCTAAAGAGGCTGGAGAATATCATGCTGTGATAGACCTAGCTAATGCTTTTTTCTCAATTTTGATAGAACCAGAGTGTCAGGACCAGTTTGCCTTTGTGTGGGATGGCCGCCAGTACACTTTTACTATCCTTCCACAAGGCTACCCTCATTCTCCAATGATTTGTCATGGACTGATTGCCCAAGTTTTAAGTAACTGAAACTGAAAGTTGCTTTGTTTCACTACATCGATGACATCATGATCTCTGGGACAAAATAAGATGTAACTGAAGCACTGCACCTGCTGATACAGCACATGGAGAAGAAAGAATGGGCTATCATCAGAGACAAAGTCCAAGGACCTGCCACAGAGTTGAAATTCCTGGGAATGATGTGGATTGGGCCACAGAGGGAAATTCCAGAGACAGTTGTGCAAACTATCCATACGCTGTTGCCCCCTACTACCAAAAAGAAGGCACAGAAGTTCATTGGAGTTGTGGGATTCTGGAGATCGTTCATCCCACATCTTGGACTGATCCTGAGGCCAATATACAATGCTACCAGGGAAAACAGTTTTCATGGGGTTCAGAACAGCAGACTGCATTCCTTGCTGCTAAAGAAGCCATTTTTCAGCATCAGGGATTGGGAACCATGAGGCAAGGAGTACCATTTGAGCTGGTTGTCGTGGAGCAGGATGGCACCATATTTTGGAGTCTGTGGCAACCAAATGAAAAGAAAGGACAGAGAGCAATACCTATTGGATTTTGGTCCAAACAACTGACAGGGGCACAAAAGAGATACACGCCCCTAGTGAAGTACCTGTTTGGGGCCTACACAGCACTTCAACATGTAGAGACCATTACAGGAAAAGACCCAGTCACCATCCATACTGCATTGTCAATAACAGGATAGGTGAGAGATGATGGACTGATCACTATGGCAACTGTAGCTCAGAACCAAACACTTATGAAATGGAAGTGGTACCTTCAAAAAAGAGGGACTATTGCAGCGGGGGATATCAGAGACATTGCAAAATAGATGGAAGGGCTTGTCACTTTTGCCAGCACCCAGCCTTAAGAAGAAATTCCTGTGCTGCAGTCATTCCCCATTCAAGAGGATCCACCTTTTGAGTCTCTGTTAGAAGACATGAAAGAGTCAGCATGGTTCACTGATAGTTCAGCTATACTCACCTCGTCTGGGCGTCAATGCACAGCAGCATCCTACAACCTGAGTACAGACACAGTCCTGCAGCAGACTGGAATTTGAGGGTCCAATCAGTATGCAGAGTTGAAAGCTGTAGTAATGACTCTTGAGGAGGATCCTTCTTCCCATGTCACTATCTACACTGACAGCTGGGCGGTCTTTAACTGACTGACAACTTGGATGCCCACATGGAAGTCAAATGAATGGATGATTCATGGAAAGGTTCTGTGGGGAGGCAAGGAAGTCTGGGACTACATCTGGAAGCAAGCTCATTGCCACACCATAAAAGTGGGGCATGTTGATGCACATGTGGCCCTAGTCCCAGACATCGAGAACTACATCAGAGTGGCAGACAAAATCGCCAAGGTAAATGCAGTTGTGCCAGTTGATCCTGTCTTGATGAACTTGGCCAACTGGGCCCACAAGCAATCTGGACATTTGGGGCAGAAAGCAACATATGAATGGACTCAGCAGAGAGGATTTCCCATATCCATGGACATAATAAAGACTGTAATAAGGAACTGTACAATGTGTGGATAAGTTCAACAATGGCCATTGCAAAAGTACTCCACCAAGTCAATTAAGAGGGGTGGGAAGCCTGCAGAGATTCGGCAGATTGACTTCATCAGTCCCCTGCCCTGGGAAAACAATGGACTGAGATGTTGTTGCATTGCAGTGGACACCTGTTCAGGAATTTTGCTTGCTCATCCTTGAAAACATGCATTTAAAGCTGCCACACTTCAATTGCTTCAGAAACTTGCTTATGGCTATCCCTAACAAGTCTAAGGTGACAACAGCTCTCACTTCACTGGATCAACAGTACAGCATTGGGCCAAAAATTCTGGAGTGCACTGGTTGTGCCATATCCCATACCATCCACAAGCAGATGGTTTGATTGAAAGATACAATGGGCTGAGACAGATTAGAGGCGGAGCCTGAACATGGCGGCAGGGGAGAGCTCAATGTAGGAGCTCGTGGACGGAGCTCTCCTGTCTGACCTCCCCAGGCCTGCAAGCTTATCCCCTGGGTCATGTTAGAGCCCTGCGGTGGGGGACTTACCCGGTCTGACGGCTCCCGGCGGAGGAGAGGCTGATGCGGGTGAGGGAAGAGAGAGGAGCGGCTGGAGACTGGTGAAGAGAGAGTCCCTGGACGCTGGGAGACGAGAGGGGCCGGCGCGATCACGTGACCGGCCGCAAGGCACCTCTGGGAGATCGAGAAGCCGGCCGGCCGGCGTTTTGCAGGGAGAGAGCAGCGCCGACCTGTTTGCCGGTGGCCGACACACTTTCCCCCTATCCCCCTAGTAACCCGGAGCCTAATAGAAAGTGGAAGGAGAACCATCGAGACCTGGACAAGGAGTCTGAAGAGACCCTGGGGAGTTCCCCTCCATGAACAGAGGGATGGAGGAAGAGAAATAGTTTTTTTCCTTTTTTTTTTTTTTTTTTTCTTTTCTCTTCTTCTCTCCCTCTACCCCCACTCTATCGCCCTCGTTTCTGATTTTTTTCTTCTGCCTGTGATAAATCCAGGTGGGGCCTGGGAGGTTATGGGGAGGTTAGATAAGGGGAAAGTCGTCCATGGACGGAGTCTTAGCCCAAGGACCAAATCAAAGGCGGACTTTTTAATCCATAAATGGTTAGTAGGCAAATGTTAGGCCTAAAAAGAGGGGGAAGGGGAGGGGGGAGGGAGGGGGTTGGAAGGTTGGAAGGGTGGGAAATGGGAGAGGGAGGTTGTTTTTCCTGCAAAATAAAAGAAGATATAAAAGCAAGTGAGAAGGGAGAAGGAGAGAGAAATGAAAAATATAGATGGAGGAGAAAAGAGGAAATTTAAGGAAGATGGAGGAGATTCAGTTTATAACATATAATATAAATGGGTTGAACTGCCCCGGGAAAAGATATAGATTATTTAAAGAATTACACCATAGAGATGCCTCAGTGATATTTCTACAGGAGACACATCTTGAGATAAGTTCAAATGTTAGGCTGAGGTCTAGAAACCACCCAATATGGTATTATGCAGACTCCCCAGTTAAAAGAGCAAAAGGGGTAGCAATAGGTCTGGCAAAGAACATTAGGTTCGAGTTGGAAGATAGAAAAACAGATCCAGATGGGAGATTTTTGTTTTTAAGGGGCAAGTTACAGGAGATCGAGTGTACACTGGCCAATATCTACTGTCCTAATAAAAAACCGGAGGAGTATCTGAAAAAGGTGTTGAGGAAGCTGATGGACTTTAAAAAAGGACGTTTGATCCTGGCAGGGGACTTAAACTTTTGTATGGACCCACAAAGGGACGCCACCTCCCAAATAAAGACAGAAGGAAGTAGGGCCCTGAATTTATTGAAAAAAGAATTACACATAAGTCAATTGGTAGTTGCCTGGAGAATTACACACATGCAAGATAGAGATTATACTTTTTTCTCAAATATGCATAAGAGATATTCAAGACTAGATTATATATTAATAGAACATCAATTAATTGACCACCTGACCCAGGTAGAAATAGAGACAATATCTTTATCAGATCACGCTCCAGTTATTATGAAAATGGAATGGGGGAGAAGGAAAATCGGAGGGCTGGGATGGAAATTGAATGAGACACTTTTAGTGGAAAAGGAAATAGCTCAGAAAATAGGGGAGGAGATCGAACGCTTTTTTAAGGAGAATGAGACAGGGGAGGTGTCAACGGCCACAGTGTGGAAGTCTCACAAAGCTTATATAAGAGGAATATTAATGGCGATTGGGGCAAGAAATAAAAAAGAAAGAAGGGAGAAAATGAATGAGCTCTTAGAAGAAATAGGTAAATTAGAACAAATACATAAGAATAGAATAACAAAAGAAATAGAGCTGAAGTTAAAAAAACAGAAAGAAGAACTGAAAGAAATGATAGAAGAGGAGAGGAGAAAAGTATATAATAGAGTTTTAAGTGAGAGATATAGATGGGGAGAAAGACCTTGAAAGTATCTGATGAGAGCCCTGAGGAAAAAGAAAAATAGAAATTATATAGAAAAAATAAAAGATGCTAAAGGAAACATGAAACACTCAAATAAAGATATCACCAAAGCCTTCATAGAATATTACAGGAAACTGTACAATATAAGCCCCTTGGAAGGTTCAGAAACTATAGACAATGAGAAGAGCCAGAAAAGAAAGATATTTGGAAATGGCTGGGTTACTAAAATTAAGTGAGGATCAACTAAACTCCCTAGATGCAGATATCTCACAGGAAGAAATAAAACTAGCATTGAAGGGGACAGTGTCGGGGAAAAGCCCAGGACCAGATGGTTATACAGTGAGATACTATAAAAAATTTAGTGAAATCTTAGTACCAAAACTCAAAAACTATATGAATGCACTAGGTGGAGAGATGGAAGTAAGAAGAGAATCATTACAAGCCCAACTCGTGCTCATTCAAAAAGAGGGAAAGGATCCCTCTCAGTGTTCGAGCTATAGACCTATTTCACTACTGAACACAGACACTAAGTTGTACGCAAAGGTCCTAGCAAATAAATTGAAAGAGCTAATGCCTGGATGGATACATGAGGATCAGGTGGGCTTTGTTCCAGGGAGGGAGGGAAAAGACAATGGGGTACGATCATTGATGCTAATCCAAAAGAGTAAAAAGGGAAAAGAACCGGTGGTACTATTGTCTATAGATGCTGAAAAAGCGTTTGATAGGGTAAACTGGAGATTCATGATGGATACTCTGGAAGCCTTGGGAATCGGGCCTAGGATGAGAGAGTGGATAGGAAAGCTGTACAGATACCCCTCGGTGGTTATTGGGGTAAACGGGGAGAGGTCAGAACCCATTGAGATGTCAAACGGAACAAGACAGGGATGCCCATTGTCCCCATTGCTGTATGTTATATCACTAGAACCACTATTGTCAACAATAAGGCTGAATAGAGACGTAAAGGGAATCCTGATAGGAGATACAGAACATAAAGTTGCTGCTTTCGCAGACGACTTGTTGTTCTATGTAGGAAACCCCAGGATAACACTTCCAAACTTAATGAAGTCACTAAAGGAGTACGGAGAACTATCAAATTTAAAGATAAATCCAACAAAAACGGAGATTCTAAATATAAACATCTTAAAAAACGAAAAAGAAAGGATACAAAAAGAATTTCCCTTTAAATGGAAAGACAGGGATATAAAATATCTAGGAGTAAAACTTACAGCCTCACATAAACATCTATATAAACTAAACTATATTTCATTGATTAATGAGATTAGAGACGAATTAAAAAGATTGGAGGGAGGAACCCCGACATGGATGGGCCGTATTAATCTGGTAAAAATGGTAATAGTACCAAAAATCATATATAGATATCAAATGATCCCAATTAAACTCCCAGAGATTTTCTTTAAAATAATTAAGAAACTGATAACAAGATACATATGGAGGAATAAAAAACCAAGACTGTCATACGAACTGCTAAGTAGGAGGAAAGAAAGAGGGGGTTTAGGGCTCCCAGACTTTAAAAGATATTACAAAGCGGTAATATTGTCAAGAACCATAGATTGGATATTTAATAATACAAAAAAAAAGCTGGGTGAGAATAGAGAATGAACTCAGCGGAATAGACTTGGGAAGAATGATATGGGTGCCAACACAATATAGGGGTTTAAATGACAATGTAAATACATACACTTTGAATGTTTTAAAGATTTGGGATAACTTACACAGAAGTATGAAATGGACTTTTAATTCCAGACTGATTCCACTAAAAAATACAGAGTTTTTTCCCCCAGGCAGAGAAGAAATAGGAGGGAAGTGGTTTAAAAAAGATAAGGTGCAATTAGGAGATATCTTGGTGGGAGATGAAATAGGAGCATTTGGCGAATTGAAAAAAAAAGAGGGAGAGATTTTCACTAAATTAGACGAATGGCGGTATTTCCAATTGAGGTGTTTTGTTGGAAGTTTGCCAAGACCTTTAAGGACAAGAGACAATTGGAACTTGTTCGAAAAGATATTGGGAATACAAGGTGATGGGAAACACGGGATTGCTAGAGTTTATAAAATACTCACTGAACTAGACACAAACACGAAGCCAACATATATAACAAAATGGGAAATGGATATGGGAGTTGTGATAGATGAGGAAAAGCAGAGGAGAATGTATAGATTAACTCACGAAAATGTCTCTATGAGAGAAGTAGAGATGAACTATAAGTGTTTGATAAGATGGCACATTTCACCAACAGTAGAAAATAAGATGTGTGGAGAGAGTACACCGTTGTGTTGGAGGGGATGTGGAGAAATAGGCACAATATACCATATATGGTGGGGATGCCCAAAAATCCAGATATTCTGGAAAACAATAATTCACTTAATAAGAAAATTGACAGAAATAGACATAAATCTAGATCCAGAAGTATGTATCTTGCACATCACGGATATAACGGTAAATAAATATAAAAAATCAGGGATATGGCACTATATAAATGCTGCAAAAGCCCTAATACCCAAGTTCTGGCGGCGAATAGAGGCACCAAAGGAAGAGGACTGGATTGAAAGAGTCGAGCAGATTAAAAAGATGGAAAGGTTGTGCCATACCCAAGAAGATAAGATGGAGGCTTACTATGGGAAATGGGAGAACTGGGAAAAAGCTAGATTATATATGAGGTATAGGAAAGAATAAAGATAACAACAGAAAAATTCCACTTGCTGATATAAGAAGACGCAGAGAAAAGGTAGAATAGGCAGAGGGGATACGGGGTGGGGGGTGGAGGTGGGGGGGAAAGGTAACATAGAGTATATAAAGTAGAAATGTTGGTTAATATAATACTATAGAATATATTTTTATATATATATATATTTATATTGTGATGATGAAATGTAATTAAAATGGAAAATTAATAAATATAAAAAAGAAAGATACAACGGGCTATTGAAGGACCAGATACGCAAAACTTACACCCACACACACACTAAGGGGGTGGGATCAGGTCCTTACTTAGGCAGTTTTGTTGTTAAATTCTAGGCCAATAGCCAAAAGTACACCACATGAGAGGATGGTGGGGGCTGTGACACAGATTCCACAGCTGGAGTGCAGAGTTCATTATTTAGGTAAAGTTCATAAAAGAACAGGGTTTAAAAGGTACCAAGTTACTGCTCCCCATGACATAGAAACTACAAATGAAGCTGAAGCATATCTAGTAATGAGAGGGAAACTGGCAGGTAGGTTTGAAGTTATATTTGCATTGGCAGATGAGCTTCAAGACAGTGGCTGGGACTCTGACTGGTTAGTGGACACTTCTCAACAAGAGTGGAAAGTGAGGTTCTAAAACACCAAACCTTCCAAAATAAACAGCAATGATCTTCTGGGAAGTATAAGTATATTTCCTCTCCTCCCTATCAATGTTCTTTGGGAGGATCAGAAGTGGATACAGGCAGGTTACAAAGTGTTGGTCAGAGATCTAGGCAAGAAGCCAGTTAGAGGAGAGTGTAGTTGAAGGGCCAGGGTCGACTGTGTATGTGATATTAGAAGGAACAGAGAAATTGGCTTCATGATGGACAGAATGATGAAAGATTGTAAGAGCTGTGGAGAGCAAGGCCTTTGATGTGTTACAACCCTGGACTTGTTTATAATGGACATTTTATAATGAACCTGAACTCTTGTTAAAGACTGAAACACCTTCATATATATATATATATATTTCATCATATATATATATAGTGTATATGTGTGTGTGTGTTTATTTCCTGATTTTACTCTCAGACTTACTGTGTAAATAGGAATATGTATGTTTTGGAGACAGACAAGTTTCTTGGAGGTTGTTTAAGTGGTCTCAAACAAATGCCACTGGATACAATGGCAACAGATACCATTGTTGTATTTCAGTTGACAGTTGGCTATTGTTCTGTAGCCATGGATACAAATAGCTTGACCTTCTAACATATATGACCTATGGTATGTATGATACAACATTGCCATTTTGAGGTCGAATTGGAGAATGTATCACCTATATAATTGGACAGTGTAATAAGGAAGAAAAGGATACGCCCAGGAGGGATTGGCTACCAAAAGGTTTTAGAACAAAGGTCGGCAGGCTAGGCTGACAAGGAGAACACTAAGATGACTTAACACTAAGAAAGGTCTCTGACAGAAGAAGAATTTTTTTCCCTATCTCCTGCAATTGCTGTAGAGTAAGTCTGGGTCCTTGCGTTGCCTATGGAGATCATGAAGTTAAGTAACCTTTTCAGTGTATTACTATTGTATACAGAGCATAGTTTTGCTAGGTAGTAGGTAGCATTTTGGTTGTTATGGGTATATTTGTCGGTCTTGTATTGTATTCCTATCATTGTAATTGTGTCTATATACTGCATTTTCATTTAGTAAAAGCATACTAAAACACTACGGAGGTCTATGTTTCCTGCTTAGAACGCAAAGTAACTTTTACTAGACTCAAAGCAAACCAAGCATACATTTTGCTGTGGTATAATTAAAGCCTTATTCTGCCCCGCTCCAAGATAAATTATATGAGGTATTGTGTCTTTATGATTTGTGCAGAGTTGCAGCTACGCTGTTCTGAGCTGTGATGCAAAATGCAAAGTATGATGATGAATCCAAGAATTAATTGAAAACTGTATTTAATTTAGTTGTATGCATCAATGTGAATCCTTTGGGAACTACAAAAGAATTTGGTCCAAATTGATCACGTTGACATCTTTATAGTGACATTCGGGGCAAAATTACAGTGTTTTCAGCTAGGCATATATATTTACCGAGCACTGCTTCCATACCACCTCCTAGAGCCAGAGCCAACATTAACAGAGAGAGGCTTTCAGGTATGGGACAGCCTGGGCCCCCAACATGTGACAGTGCTTTGGCCTAAGCAGCTAATCATCAGACCCAAACACTTCTATCCCGTGGGGGAGCCATGACATCACCTCCTGTCTAACCCCTAAGTCCACTTTCACACTGATCTGGTGTGCTTCTCCCACAGCACAGTGTACCCATGGCTTTGGTATGGGTTAGCTGCACTTTTCCATAGACTTTTATTATGTCCCAAGGGTTTGGTGTGCTTTGCGAAAGTGTACCAAAACCTCTGGACATAATAGAAGTTTATGGCAAAGTGCAGCTATCCCCCACCAAAATCGCGGGTACAGTGCCTTGCACCACCGCAGGGGGAGAAGTGCACTGGATCAGTGTGAAAAGGGCATGACACCAGGTTTACACCCAAGTTTGACAGGTGGAGATGCTGAAGTGGAAAGGCAATAAGGAAATGTATCTTGGTAAAAATACATAGCCAAAAAAAAAAAAAAAACTAACACTGCTCTAAGTGCCCTCTGACTCACACTTCCAGCCACAGGTACTGGTCCCGCTCCTAAGCTCATCTCCATTCCCATGTAGTAAGCCAGTGAAAGGAGCAACAGCATCATCCCGCTGTCACAGTGTTTAATAGTCTACCACAAGATGAAATCATCCCATCCTCACCTAGGTCCACAAACCGTAACACATTTCACCCTTAGCTAGGGCTTAATCATAAAGATCTTGTGGCTCTTTACACATAGTTGCCAAGATTTCAAAATAAAATTCAGAAACACCTTTTTGTTGTGCATCCAGCAAGCCATTGTACGTAGAGACAGTACTTTAATTAGGGGTGAGACATTCATTTAAAATTGTCATGGTTCTACAAGAGGAAATTAACCTATTGTACAATTTAATTTTAAACCACTGCATGTACAGACAGATTTATCAGAAAGAACCCTAGTAAGGTATTGTTTACTAGTGCAAATAATTTGTGTATCTGTTTTACTAACTGACGGTACATGGCTCCTACTGAATCAGCCGAATTTGAACCATGGGTGACCCAGTTCAACAAATCTGGCTTCAAAATCAAAAGGCCTGGATGGAAAATTATCAGCCAAATATTGACTGCTTCAAATCAGAATTATCATTCAGTCAAATGCAGTCACTGTCTGCATCCATCACAGGGCCTATTGGACTTGACATCATCCTGCACAGCCAATGCCCACTTGCAGTCTGTGTGCTGCAACTGGAGTCAGCACAGCTTAAAGATGAATGTGCTCTTTTCCTTAATGTCAGGAATGCCACTCACTTAATGTAATTGGAATATGCTATTTTTGAAAAAATAAAGAAGGTTTAACGTGATGGAACGCTTTTTTTGGTTCTGGCTTTCCACCAGCTATTGTTGAAGAGTTGACGAGTGATAGGGTTGAGTTTAACATTCCTGCAGATGGTGGAAGAAAGTAGTACTAGATAAGACAATCATATACACACTGGTGAAGCGCTAATACTAAAAAGATAAAAAACATTTAAAATACAAATACACAGCAAGCAATAAAAGTGTAGTGGACCTATAGAGTGCAAATCCACTTAAATCAAATAAAATGCTGCAAAAAGTGGAGTAGGTGAACCTCTAATTATACACATAGTCCCATTTCATAAGGAAAAAGATAAAAAATCAACCCCCCATCCACATAGGGGACTAATAGTGAGTGAATGGGTGACCCCTCAGGGGGAGTTGACGAGTGATAGGGTTCAGTTTAACATTCCTGCAGATGGTGGAAGAAAGCTGATCTGGTGAAGTAGTACTAGATAAGAGTTGTTTTGATACTTACCTCTGGTGAGTAATTAGATTGGAAGGTGGTGGGTTGTAAGCACTTTGGAGAAAGATTCATTCTCACACATGAAGAATTGTGCACATTTATTGAAGCACTGGACCCTTTTTGATGCACTTTTCTTGCACTGGACGCTTTAAGGAGTCTATGGAGGTTGATAAATAATATCACATGATGCTGTTGGATGAATTTGTAATTTAATGGTTATATTTTGTTATGCACTACACATATTCATTTATCCACATCATATTGGCATTGGACACAGAGAGATTGATAGCACTGTCATACATTTATTTGTGATTAGAGAATGTTGGCCTTATCTGGCCATATTCAATATAGTGGGATCAAGGAATGTTCATATGTTTGTAAGTACTTTTACAACCCTAGCTGATGCTCCTTAGTCGAGCAAGGGAAAAAAATGGATCAGTTGGCATGAATTTTCCAGTCAATCATTCCCTGATAACAAGCTGGCACCTGCAGCAGTCCATCGGTACCAACATGCAAGTCACACGAAAGATTATTATTTAGAATGATTTGAAAGCATCATGCATCTAAGAAAGTTCTACCTTAGAGATAACAGGACATCCGTGACTTTCAAAAAAGAATTAGGGATGCAAGCATTTTCTAATAAAATATAATGTTAGCAAAAAAAAGATGACTCCAGGCAACCCATTTCTGACCACAATTTCTGCTAATGATTTCATGTCCATTGAGCACAAGACCATTAATAAAATATATTACTTCTGAGTGATACTTCAAAGACTTGGAATTGTAACATCAGGTCAAAGCAGCTGAAGCAAAACTAAGAACTAAGAGCAGGAAAACGTTGGCACTTTTTATGTAATAATAAAAATTGTAATAATAAAAATAATCATAAAACCAACAGGGTGTGAAGGGTACGACAATATTAACTGTTGAATTTGTGTTTCCAGTAGATGGCTGTTTTGGTAGTAATAAGGTTAAATAAATAAAATTGCAGATCTCAATATATAAACCTTTGCAGAGCACCTGACTTCTGCAGTATACTTACTTCTCAATGGTGTTATAAGCAAGCACACAGTCATAAAAGAGAACAAACAAAATCTATTTTTCTGTCGCTTGAGGGAAGCTAGCAGCCGAACACTTCTAATAAATGCTTCCTTTGCAGCAGTGTGTAAGTAAAAACAACAAACTATAAAGAATAATGTATGGGAAGCAATACACAGCAATCGTTACTTTATAGAGGTGAAAAGAACAAGAAAAATGGTAACTGGGTTTACTTTTGAGGTGCTAGGTTACATTCAGCATGAGTTTCTTAAGCTGCTAAATATTAATTATTAAAAATGCTTTTCTTATTGAATCTTAGCCACATACACCAAATATTCCCATAGCATTTTCTTTAATGTATCATAAAAAAACCTAGAAAAACCTAGCTTACTGTAGCCTTTATAAGCAAACTCAGGAATTTCAATGTTATTATAACATCATTACATTTTATTAAATATATTTAACCACTTGCCCTCTGGAGGATATACCCGCCTTCCTGACCAGGCCATTTTTTGCGATACAGCGTTGCATTACTTTAACTGACAATTGCGCAGTCATGCAACATTGCACACAACTGAAATTTATGTCCTTTTTTCCCACAAATGTATCTTTCTTTTGGTGGTATTTGATCGCCTCTGCGTTTATTTTTTGCGCTATAAACAAAAAAATACTGACAATTGTGAAAAAAAAAAACAATATTTTTGACTTTTTGCTAGAAAACATGTACAGTAAAAAATTTTTAAATTTCATCATAAATTTAGGCCAAAATGTATTCTGCTATATGTCTTTGCTAAAAAAAAATCCAAATACATGTAAATTAATTGGTTTACGTGAAAGTTATTGCGTCTACAAATGGAGGTATATATACTGGAATTTAAAAAAAATAATTTTTATACTAGTAATGGTGGCGATCAGTGACTTATGGCAGGACTGCGGTGGGCATTCTGATACTGTGGGGAACTGACTAACTGCCACTGACATCCACAGTGACACCAATACAGTGATCAGTGCTAATAAAAAGCACTAACACCGTACTAACGACACTGGGCAGGAAGGGGTTAACATCTGAGGCAATCAAAGGGTTAACGGTGTGCTGTTTTACTATTTTGTCCATGTGCACTTTACTGTGTTAGCAAACTGCTTTGTATTGCTCTGCTGTTCAGTGCAATACAAAGCAGCGTGCAGTTGCTGGTGCTGACAGGGGAGAGATCTGTATTGTTTACAAACAGATCTCTCCTCTGTCAGTGTTTCTCGGTGATTCTCAGCTGGAACCCGTGATCAACAGCTGTAGCCGCCAATGGCGACGCAGGTAGGGCAGCGCGCACACCCCCCCATCCAGAAATACAAAATCACATATATATATATACGTGATTTTGCCCAGCCCTGCCACCCTGTAGCAATAGTACTGATATAGGGTGGTCGGGAAGCAGTTAATATGTAAACATTTTGACAAATATAGCATATAGGAATTTCATCCTACAAAAGAAAAAAAAACACGGAAACACTGATCCCTGTCAAAAAAAAAAAAAGAAAAAACGCTAGACTATGAACTTAGTCATTGTCTTGATTAAAGCAGTGGTTGTCTCTTCTCCCCTCTTCTCCAGCATCCCCATTATTGGAGATTCAGCACATACGCAGACAGACCGTACATTTGGAAGACCTGGCAGACCCCCCCTACACATGTGTGGCATCTTGCAAACAACTTCTTGGAGGTTACATAATATACTGTATGTATAGGAAGCCAGTAGTGGAGCATCAAATAATTAAGCAACATATGTTTACACTCCTGGGGGCATCATCCCATAATAGTCAAGAGCAAAAGTGAGGCAAGTAAACAGAACTTTATATATGCCTTCAAGAGTGAATGTATAAAAAAAAACCGTAGAATACAAATAAAATCTAATAGTTTTTATTACAAAAGGTCATATATAACATTACCAATGGGCATACAGTGATAAAATTAAAAACAATTAAGTAACATAGAACAGTTACAATAGCGTGAACAGGGGCGGACTGACAACTCATGGGGTCCCCTGGCAATAGGGGATCATGGGGCCCCTGTGTCCTTGCCCAAACTCAAAAAAGCCTATGAAAAAGGTACCGGGGGGCATCTCATGGGGTCCCCTCCTGACCCCAGGCCCTCAGGCAGTGCCTGAGTTTCCAAATGGTCAGTCTGCCCCTGATCGTGAAAGGTCTATGCACCTCATCAGGACCTATGCCTTTAAAGACATTCAGTCATTGTTGGTGGTAAACTTGTGCTGAAAACAGAGCAAAATGAATTCAATTCACAATACCAACATTAGATAAAGCATAACCCAAAATGCACAATGTGCAGTTTGTGTAGTTCCAAATTGGAATTGGGCCAAATTTCTCATTATTTGGACATTTAGATATCTCCAAATTACTGTACAATAGCAATGAATCCGAAATAAGGAAACAAAATTTGGGCAACATTTAGATGAAATTCGAATTCAAATCAAGTTTGAATCTAATTTGACTTGAATTTAAATCGAATTAGAATATGAAAAGAATAGAATGGAATAACAAAGAATAGAACAGAAATACAAAAGAATAGATAAGACAATATTTGAATAGAATAAAATAGAAAGAATAGAACAAAAAAGAAAATAGTAGAATAGAAAAAAATAGAATGAAATAGAAAGAATATAACTGTCTTCAAAAATTTGTATTTCGAATAGAATGAATTTAAATATGAAGATATAATTGATTGGAATAGAAGAGAAATGAATAAAATAAACTAGAATAGAACATAAACAAATCAAATAGAATATAATAGAATAGAATAGAAATAGAAAATAAAAGAATAGAAAAACAATATAATAGAACAGAATGCAATAGAATAGAACAAAATAGAATAGAATAAAATAGAAAGAATATAAGTGTCAAATTAGAATTTTGAATAGAATAAACTCAAATTTGAATAGAATAGATTATAATAGTATAGAATAGAAAAAATAAAATAGAATAGAATAGAAAAGAAAAACCAATAAAATAGAATGAAATAGAAAAAATATAACTGTGTTCAGAAATTCAAATTTCGAATAGAATACATTTGAATAGATTAGAATAGAATATAAAGTAATAGAATAGAATAGAATAGTAAATAAGAGAATAGAATAAACAATAGAAAAAAATAGAAAGAATATAACTAACTTCTGAATATTCAAATTTCGAATATAATAAATTTGAATAGATTAGAATAGAATAGAAAATAATTGAATAGAAAAGAATAGTAAATAAGTGAATAGAATAGAATAGAAAAAAACAATAGAATAAAATAAAATATAACTGTCTTCTGAAATTCGAATTTCGAATAGAATAAATTTGAATTTGAATAGATTAGAATAGAATAGAAAAGAATCAAAAATAAGAGAATAGAATAAAACAATAAAATAGAATAGAATAAAATAGAAAGAATATAACCATCTTCCAAAATTAAAATTTTTTATAGAATAAATTAGAATTTGAATGCCAATTCAAATTTGGTCAAATTGAATTCAAATAGAATCAAATTCGAAAATGAAACAAATTCCAAAAACAAATTTAACAAAATGAAATTATGTAACTAACGAATCAAAATGAAACAAATTTTTTCGTTCTGCACGTGTCAAACCCAAAATTGAAGACCATGGCAAACTGCTACACAAATGAAAGTAGAAAAAACCCTAAAAACCCCCACCCAGAAGATGTACAAAAGTAGAGAAAAGGGATGCAATCACCAGCAAGCTGCATACCAGCCTGTCCAAAGTGATAGGACTCATGGTCAATTCTCTTGAAGTGGTGGACATGAGGCAAACGAAGAGCGTCTTGATTTAAATATGGCTGGGGTCCCAAGACGCTGCCTCAATATCATTGGGGAGTTGGGAAACACTACCAATAGTATACCCCCAGGGCATCGGAGTGGGCTCCTCCCCAATCTCCTATTGGCACCACAAAGAGGCCTGCAAAAGCCAAAAATTCCGTCAAGACCAGGGTCAACACCAAACCAGAAGTTGTGTCACCATGACCAGGGCAGATGTAGAATCGAAAACTGCATCATCCCGGTCAGAACAAGCAGGCTGGAGATGACGCAAACTCTAAAATTTTGCAACCCCTTTCACCTACAGGGCTCAATGTGCCTCAGACTGGAACACAAAGACCCCAGAAAAAATCAGCACTACCATCAAAGCAAGTGACAGAGGAAACCATTGAACCAAGCAGACCAAATCAGGATGGTGTGCAAATAGAGAGGGGGAGGAAGGAAAATTCCAAAAAAACATAAGCTTTCCTGCTGTTCACATCCTAAAAAAAATAATAACATGAAAACACCAATGGCTCAAATGTAGTAATCACAATGCAAAAATATAAAGATAACAATATCTCACAAAAATTGAACAAGATGACTGATTGCTAAATATTGGACCTACAGTAGTTCCAAGATACCAAACGAGATTTCAGAAACATAATCCTTAGTGCTTTTCCAAAATTTACAGGATCTGCATGTCAATAAGTAGACCACACCTGTGGTCTCACAATTAATGAAGTGTCTGGGCTTGAATCTACTTTGATTTGGCAGGGTCACCAGCCTTCTCCCATCAATAAAGCGACAATATGGACATTTGTCACTTTTGAAGGTACCCCGGGGCATGGACCCACATGGGTCAACACACTTTTGGGTAAAAAAATTACTAGACTCCAGTGTATCTTTAAATCCAAACAACTTTTAATGAATAACATTCAAAATACTAACAACTTACAAAGCCATCCACAACTCTGCCCCAGCTACATCACCAACCTGGTCTCAAAATATCAACCAAACCGCTCTCTTCAATCCTCCCAAGACTTTCTGCTCTCTAGTTCCCGTGTCACCTCCTCCCATGCTTGCCTCCAGGACTTCTCCTAAGCTTCTCCCATCCTATGGAATTCTCTACCCCAATCTGTCTGGCTGTCTCCTAATCTATCCACCTTTAGTCGATCCCTTAAAACCTTTCTCTTTAAAGAAGCCTATCCTGCTTCTACCTAGTAAACTTCCTTTTATTTCCTCCCTCCATCAGCTCATCCCGCACAGCTATTACCTTTTGTATCACTCAACCCTTCCTCCTAGATTGTAAGCTCTAACGAGCAGGGTTTTAGATCCAATGCAGAGTAAGCAATAAACATCAATAATAGATGCAAATAATTTCTTTCTTTTGATCACTAAGATCTTTTGAAAGGGTAGGCATATGACATGGTGAACACACAGTCAATCAAAAAAGTAAAAAACAGTGAATTTAAAAAACAAAAACAAAAAAAAAATGTGTGTTCACCATGTCATATGCCTACCCTTTCAAAAGATCTTAGTGATCAAAAGAAAGAAATTATTTGCATCTATTATTGATGTTTATTGCTTAATCTGCATTGGATTTAAAATACCGCTCTTTTTTTGCAGTTTGCTCTAGTCAGCTGCTAACTTTTTCTAATATGCTATATTCGGTTTATAATCCAGAAAGATCCCTTTGATGGGTGGTTACACCCCAAAGGATGGCATTTTTTCCTTTTGTCTAACAAGCAGGGCCCTCTGTTTCCTCTTGTACCAAATTGTATTGTAACTGTAATGTCTACCTTCATTTTGTAAAATGCTGTGCAAACTGTTGGCGCTATATAAATCCTGTATAATAATAATAACTTTAATTGTCAAGGCAATGAACAAAGTTTACAGAATCAACAATAACATTACTGTACCAGAAGAATTATACATAGGTAAAATAATGTGGATACGTAGATCCTGTAACACAGGGCTTAAAATTTTGAGTCTAGACCTACTAGCCAGGCACAAACCTTACTCTCCACCAGTTGCCCCACCCAACCTTGCCCATACACATATTTAGGCCTATATGGCCATAATATTTCCATATACATAAAACATACAAAATACATAAAATGCAGAAACAAAGGCTAAGAAACGCAGGTCTTCAGATGTACGTAGCCTCTCTTCAAAACTTCTTCATCAAAATCTAAGGGAGTGGAACACAAAGAGAAAGAAAGAAGAACAGCATCCTCACCCAGAGATCAACAGGCTGCGGCTACAGACCTGATATTCCTCCATTCCTCTATCCAGGCCCTTCGCCGCAGCCTGTCTTTCTCAAGACCCCGAATTTTCCCAACCTCACCAAGAATGTCATACACAACCACCAAGACAGGAAGGATTTTCTGCTGAAGGGATACCTGACAGCGTGCATTCCAGGTGTAGTAACGGACCACTAGACAAACTAGAAAAAGAGTGTCAAAATCAAAATCCACATGTCTTTCAAATGGCCCATATACCCACTCTGCATAAGACATGCAGTGCAGGAAGGGGATGTCTAGAGCCCTTCCCACCTCTTTATATACCTCTATGTTGAAAGGGCACTGAAGCAAGAAGTGGTCCATAGTCTCCACTTCACCCCCACACTCTGTCTTCTTGGAACGGAACTTCAAGTTCCCTTTCACATATAGCCTGCCATGCAATGCAAGCCAGGCCTGGTCCCTACATTTTAAGGGAATCCTTTCCATATTTACCAATCTTAAACCCTCCCACAGACTACGGCCCGGGCAATCCCTCAAGGCCAATGGTGCAGGAAAAGCAGTGGCCACGACCCTCTCCCTGAGAAATTTCCCAGGAAGCGATCTGACCTCCTCGGCCGTCACACACCATCGCCTAAGTATTTTCAAGCTCAGGGCAACATAAGCCGGGAGCTTACCGTGCTTGACTCTTAGGCTTCTCACTGGCCCGCCACTCTCCCAACAGCTCAGAAAGGGTTTAAACCAAACCTGAAACAAAGTTACCCATGCAGGCGGCTTCTCTTTCAGCATATTACCAAAATTATGTTTTACAAACATAAAAGAGAAGAAAACAATTGGGTTGACAATCCCTAGGCCACCCTCCCACCTGGACCAGTAGGTCACATTCCGCTTCACGAGGTTCAGTCTGTTCCCCCATAACAGCTGGAAGAAACAGCTGTAGACTCTCGTATAGAGAGACTCTGGCAAGAGACAAACGTAACTGACATATAAAAAGACTGGAATCGAGTAGGTTTTGATCAGATCGACCCTTTCCCTTAAGGAGAGCTGCCACGCCTTCCAGCATCTCACTTTAACCTCGGCATCCGATAGCCTGCAATCCCAATTCGATTTATCATAATCATCAGGGCCAAATATGATGCCTAATACTTTGATATTTGGCTGGGGCTCTGGGAAGGCGTTCGGAAGTGAGAAGTTCTCACCTTCCCTACCCATCCAGAAAACTTCACTTTTCTCACGATTGATCTTGGAGACCAATGCCTCCGCATACTGCTCCATCTCCGAGACCACCTCCTGCGCCTCATCAGTCCCAGAGATTAATACAGACACATCATCGGCATAGGCCACGACCCTCAAAGGTGGTTCACCAGCAGCGCCCACCGTCAACCCGCCCGACGCCCTGCCATCTAGCCTCCTGCGAAGGGGTCAATGGCAAAGACATAGAGCAAGGGACTCAGCGGACAACCTCGAAAGGCCGCCCAACCCAACCATTGATCAACATGAAGCTCTTCGCCCCTCTGTACAATGTTTTTAACCAACCAATAAACCTCCCTTCCAGGCCATACCGGTCAAGGAGATGCCAGAGGTACTTATGGTCTACCCGATCAAAAGCCCTGGCCTGATCCAGCGCCAGCAAATACTTACCACTGCTATCAGCCCTGCATCACTCCAAAACCTCCCGGAGAGCTAACACCGCTGTGAATGTACTTCTGCCCTGAACCGAGCAGTGCTGACGCAGTGAAAGTAACCCGTCTGCCACTGACGACAAGCGCCAGAAAAGGATCTTGGTCAGCATCTTCCTATCGACATTGAGAAGGCTGATGGGGCGCCAATTCTCAATCATCAAAGGGTCCTTACCTTTTGACAACAAGATGACAGCCGATTTCCTCATGGAGGGAGGGAGGGAACCCTCATCCAGACAGCTATTAAAGACCTCCGCAAGGAGAGGTGCCAAGCTGGACTTAAAAATCTTAAAGAATTCTGCTGTCAAACCATCTGGCCCAGGCGTCTTCTTAATGGCTAGACTATCTATGGCTTTGACAACCTCTTCAACTGTGATCTCGCCTGTCAAACTTGTGGGTGGAATGTTGTTTTCCAGACCTGGCGTAGACTCTAAAAAGCTCAACATCCTTGCCTGGTCGAGGTGCTTCTCCCCCATAAGATCCTCAAAGAATGCCCTTGAGACCGTCAAGATCCCTGACCTGGATTTTGCCAGGGAACCCATACTATCTCTCAGACCAGTGACCGTTTTAATCGCTACACCTTGCTTGCAGTTCTGGTAAGGGTCAGGTGAATGGTGCTTCCCATAATCCCTCTCCAGAATCAAGGAGGTATGCCGATCATACTGATATTTTCTGAGGAGAAGCTTAACCTCTGAGATTGCCCCAGAATCTCCACCCTCAGAGACAAGGCGATCGAGCTTCCTCCGTAACCGTTTAGGCAATGTACTTATCAAACTGTTTTTTCTTACCTAGGGCCTTGAAAAACCTGCCAATCCACACTTTAGTAAGCTCCCACCACTCCGACTTACTGCTGCAGCAATCCAGGATGGTCTACTGAGGTTGAAAAAAATCCTTGAAGGATCGTCTCACCTCCTCATCGTCCAGCAGTCGAATTCAGTTTCCAGATACCCCTCCCCTTCAGTGGTGCATCTGAAACATTTAAAGACACAGTCAGTAAAAGGTGGTCGGAAAACTCCACCGCCTGACACACGGGTGCCGAGAAGGCGGAGTCCCCCTTTAAAAAAAACCTGTCTATTCTACTCTCGCTTCTACCTCGCCTATAGGTGAAACCCGTGCTGTCTAGGCTGCACTTAATTAAGGCATCCTCCAGACCTGCTTCCCTAACTATTGCATTTAGAAAAACGCTGTCATACCCCAGTCTGTCATTGGAGCCCTTCCTGTCCTTAAGCCAAGTGACAGTATTAAAGTCTCCTCCAAAGACAACCTGCCGGGACGTAAAAAAGGAGAGGCTTAATCCTTGTAAAGAGGCATTTCCTATCCCACTTGGACTGGTTACCATAGATATTAATGAGCCTTAGCTCTTGCCCCTTCACAAAGATGTCTATGACCAAACCACTTCTAACCTCCACCTCAATGACCCGCCGACACGTTACCATGCTGGTAAAAAGCACCGCAAATCCGCTGTAAGGCTCGGCCACAAGAGACCAGAAAGAGGGACCATTCCTCCACTCCCTCTTCGCCAGATGAATATCAGCACGACTGCTAAGCTTGGTCTCTTGCAAAAATAAAACATCAGCACAAATACTACTGAGCAAAAATAAGGCCGTACTCCTAGCATCTACAGACTTTAGGCTGGCACCATTAATGGTTGCCACCTTTACCGGAGCGGGAACTGCAATCAAGGTAATTGAGATGGTCGTTTCTTAACCTTAGTTTTCCTCAGCTTGGCTGAGGACTTAGCCCTCTTGCGAGACTCAACTACTTCCTCCTCTACCATGGGAGAAGGGGTCCTACCGGACTCCCCATCCTCCCCCGAGAGGATCCCAAACTTATTTGTGGTGAACTCTTCCCCCTTCTCAAAGGAGGATATAAAGGAAGCAGGGGATAACACCACCTTACCCTTTCCTTTCCCCACTTCCGGCCACCCATCCCCTTTACCGCCCTCACCTGATCCACCATCCCCAAGATCAAGAGCTGACAGCTCTCCCTTCCCTACAACCCCCTCAGGAATCACCACAACCCCCGCAGGGTCCTTGCGACGAGATGGGAGGAGCACTGGAGGTGGTACCACAGAAGGCACATTGGGAGTGGGGGTAGACAACACCGAAGGAGGTACCTGGGGAGACATGAAGCATCAAGACAGGGGGAGACTTCACAAGAGGGGCAGGTACGGATACATTAAGGGTCATGGTAGATGCCACAGGTGCATCTGGGGCACCCGAGGCAGTAGAATCCCCAGGAGGAGGGGAAGATGACTCCTCACCCCTTTCCTCAGCCTCCATCTTATCAAGTTCCTCTATCAGGCCAGGCAAATTATGGAGGGCCTCTGGACATTTGTTGTATGAATGTTCTAGTTGCAGGCATAAATTGCACGAATTTGGTTGCACTCACGGGCCTTGTGCTCAATCCCCTGACAGAGTGAACACTTTATGACTTCACATGTGGCCGCAAAATGCCCTTTATTCCCACATTTATGACAGACCTCGGGTTGCCCAGTGTAAAATACTACTAATCGGTCCTTCCCTAGGAAAGCCGATGTGGGTAGGTGTTTGATTTGATTTCCCACCACAAGCAGCCTTACTGTGGCTGTCCATCCGCCCGTCCAGATCCCTCTGTCATCCACAATTTTTTTAAGGGGGGCCAACACATCCCCAAATCTATTTAACCACATTGTGATGTCAGCAGGAGGAATGGATTCATTCCTGATCAGTATGGCGACACGTTTAACCAGAGCTTGCCAGGAGACCAGTTTTGGGACTAGCCCCCCCCCACCTGGGGGTCCCCTTACACTCCCTTTCATACCTTATCCAGAAGGTGCCTAACCCCTCAGCTCTCTGGAACAAAATGTCATACTCCCCTGTCCCTATGGGAGCAATTAAGGCAAACATATTGGATGCCTTAAATCCCATCTCCAAGACTCTGTCCACCACCTCTCTTCTGATGGGGGGGGCTCCTACCCTCCCACCTCAGCTGCACAACATTCCCCCTTTGTGCTTGGCTCCCTGATCCCCCACTCTGTACTTCAGGCTGAGTCACAGCACTCCGTCCCCCTCTTAAAGCAGCCGAATAGCTAAGGGCTTTACCTGCGGGGGGGAGGGGGGAGGGGGGGAGACTCACCCCTCTCACAGGGTCTGATACACATACATTTTCCACAGCATTTCCAGTAACCTTAGCATTTTCAGTAACCATAGTATTTCCAGTACCTATAGCATTTCCAGTAACCATAGCTAAAGAAAAACAGACCTGGTCTGTTGCTCAGTGGTCCAAAGTCCTCTTTTCTGATGAGAGCAACTTTTGCATCTCATTTGGAAATCAAGGACCCAGAGTATGGAGGAAGAATGGAGAGGCACACACTGCAAGATGCTTGAAGTCCAGTGTGAAGTTTCCACAGTCTGTGTTGATTTGGGGAGCCATGTCATCTGCTGGTGTTGGTCCACTGTGCTTCATTAAGTCCAGGGTCAACGCAGCCATCTACCAGGAGATTTTGGAGCACTTCATGCTTCCTTCCGCAGACGAGCTTTATGGGGATGCTGACTTCATTTTCTAGCAGGACTTGGCACCTGCCCATACTGCCAAAAGCACCAAAACCTGGTTCAATGACCGTGGGATTACTGTGCTTGATTGGCCAGCAAACTCGCCTGACCTGAACCCCATAGAGAATCTATGGGGCATTGCCAAGAGAAAGATGAGAGACATGGGACCGAACAATGCAGAAGAACTGAAGGCCGCTATTGAAGCATCCTGGTCTTCCATAACACCTCAGCAATGCCACAGGCTGATATCTTCCATGCCACACCGCATTGAGGCAGTAATTGCTGCAAAATGGGCTCAAACCAAGTACTGAGTACATATGCATGCTTATACTTTTCAGAGGTCCGATATTGTTCTATGTACAATCCTTGTTTTATTGATTGCATGTAATATTCTAATTTTCTGAGATTGTGGATTTGGGATTTTCATGAGCTGTAAGCCACAATCATTACAATTATGCCAAATCATGGCTTGAACTATCTTGCTTTGCATGTAATGAGTCTATCTCATATATTAGTTTCACCTTTTAAGTTGCATTACTGAAATAAATGAACTTTTGCACGATATTCTAATTTTTCGAGTTTCATCCGTACACCTTTAAAACACCAGTACAATTTAAGGACTATAGAACACCTTCACTGTTTAAGGTGTATTGGACTTCATGGTTTTGGCTGGATTACATGGAGTTTATGCGATTCATTATATATTGGGTCATTCATATATATTTCTTTGGGACTAATTTTGGTCCATATAATTCGTGTCACTTACTTAATTATTTATCCACTTATCCCTAATTTAGGGGTCACTGTTATGTGGTTTTCATTTTTATTTATTCATCACTAATTTTTATTTTATCCGTATGTTATGTCTGATTATTTTCTTTAGCAACTGAGTTGCGTTGTATAAGCCTTGTGGCTTATTTTCAGTATACACAGTTTTATACTGTTTTTTGTTTTTTCACTTCCACTTAATTTTCACTATGTGCACTGTGAGTGCGTATATATTTTTTTATCTCCTATAGCAACGGTTTAGTTGCAATACAGAAGTTTTGCAGCATATTTTTCACATCACAGTACTATTAAGTGCTTATTAAGTACTTCCCTTTTGGGATCCTATTTATGGATATCACTGTGTATATTTATGGATATTTATGGGTAATACGTAGTGTATATTTTCACCCATAGTCACCTATTTACTACTAGTGGTGTACCTAGGTTACACCTTTTGTATGTTTGGGTGTTCTTCACTGCAATCCACTATTTTGGATGTTTCATGTGTATTCTATTCAACAATTTATTTCTGATTTTGTTTATATATTTTCACTATGAAAGATATATTTTTATAAGGTATTTATATCATACTTAGAATTAGCGCAGCACCAATTTACTCTCTATTTGGTATTTTCCCAATTTGTATATAGTAAGGTGTTAGCAGCTTTTATAATATACAGTTGTGGTCAAACATTTAAGTACCCTGGCAAAAATTGTGAAATTTTGGCATTGATATTGAAAATATGACTGATCATGCCAAAAAATGCTCTTTTATTGAAGGATGATGATCATATGAAGCCATTTCTTATCAAATAGTTGTTTGGCTCCTTTTTAAATCATAACGATAACAGAAATCACCCAAATGGCCATGATCAAAAGTTTACATACCCTGGAATGTTTGGCCTTGGTACAGACACACAAGGTGACACACACGGGTTAAAATGCCAGTTAGAAGTTAATGTCCCACATCTGTGACTTTTTAAATTGCAATTAGTGTCAGTGTATAAATAGCTAATTAGTTTGTTAGCTCTTATGTGGAAGCACTGACTAGGCTAGATACTGAGCCATGGGGATCAGAAAAGAACTGTCAAAAGTCCTGTGTAACAAGGTAATGGAACTTTATAAAGATGGAAAAGGACATAAAAAGATGTCCAAAGCCTTGAATATGCCAATCAGTACTGTTAAATCATTTATTAAGAAGTGGAAAGCTCGGGGATCTCTTGCTACCAAGCCAAGGTCAGGTAGACCAAGAAAGATTGCAGCCATAACTGACAGAATTGTCCGGGATTCAAAGAAAAACCCACAGGCAACCTCAAAGGAAAAACAGGCTACTCTGGAAAAAGATGGTGTGGTTGTTTTAAGTACAATACGGTTATTATGATATTATGATTTTATTTCATCTCTCTGAGGTTCATCTAATACAGTGGTCTCCTAACTGTGGCCCTTTGCCTGGCTTTATCTGGCCTTTGGGCACTTAACCTCCCTTAGACATTAACAATGGGGCATATTTCCTACCACTAACACCAACAGTGGGGCACTATTCCTACTAATCCGCCCACTGACACCAACTATGGGGTATTATTCCTCCCACTGACACAAATAATGCGGTACTATTCCTCCCACTGACACCAATAATGGGACACTATTCCTTCCACTGACACAAATAATGGGGTACTATTCTTCACACTGACACCAATAATGGGGTACTATTCCTCCCACTGACACCAATGATGTGGCACTATTCCTCCCACCGACACCAATGATGGGACACTATTCCTTCCACTGACACCAATTATGGGGAACTATTCCTCCCACTGACAGGGCACTATTCCTCCCACTGAAACCAATAATGGACCACTATTCCTTCCACTGACATCAATGATGGGGCACTATTCCTCCCACTGATACCAATGATGGGGCACTATTCCTCCCACTGACAGGGCACTATTCCTCCCACTGAAACCAATAATGGACCACTATTCCTTCCACTGACATCAATGATGGGGTACTATTCCTCCCACTGACACCAATGATGGGGCACTATTCCTCCCACTGACACCAATGATGGGGCACCATTCCTCCCACTGACACCAATGATGGGGCACTATTCCTCCCACTGACACCAATGATGGGGCACTATTCCTCCCACTGACACCAATGATGGGGCACTATTCCTCCCACTTATACCAATGATGGGGGATTATTCCTCCCACTGACACCAATGATGGGGGACTATTCCTCCCATTGATACCAATGATGGGGTACTATTCCTCCCACTGACACCAATGATGAGGCACTATTCCTCCCACTGATACCAATGATGGGGGATTATTCCTCCCACTGACACCAATGATAGGGTACTATTCCTCCCACTGATACCAATGATGGGGCACTATTCCTACCACTGAAACCAATGATGGGGTACTATTCCTCCCACAGATACCAATAATGGGGCAATGTTACCGACACCAGGACATTTTCTACTCCCATTGCCCACAGTCCAGCCCTCTAAAATATTAAGGACAGTAAACTGACCCTTTGTTTAGAAAGTTTGGAGACCCATGATCTAATATGATCTGTACAAGTTTTAGATTAACACTTTCTCCCTGATCTGCAAGATGTCATTTGGATCGAGTTACTGTTATGTTATAGAGATCACACTTTCAATGCTTAGATCGAGGAGGCAGAACAACTTCTTTACACCATTCTGTTAGTTAACATGTTTTCGGAATTCACCCTCGGTGTGTCTAACACTCCTTTCAATATAAAATGGCTTGACCTGATTCTTTCTTCACTGCAGTGAAGCAATACAACTTGGTCATCAATATTCTCCTAGACTGTGACTGAACGATGAGCCTCCATTCACACTATCTAAGTAGCGAGTCATGCAAAGGTTTACATGCATTGATGCAATTAAGCTAACACGTACATTCCAATGAGCTGGCCTACATAGGAGCAATAAAAGAAAGAATCTCAAGTATATTTTTGAGCTTTGTGCATTTTTTATCTGTGTGTTTTGCCATGTGCAAAACTGTGTCATGCTTGACATGCTTAGGGTGCCATTAACAAAGATTGGCATTGCAAGCTCAACACAAGTTTTTTTGTGCATGATTATACATATTTTAACTCACTACATAAATGGGAATGCACCCCTTGAATTGAAGCTCCAAGACCAGTTAGGGATGGGCAACCTTTGCACTAAGCCTACTGTTTTATAGTATCAGGCACATTGGAACATCAGTCCAGCATTTACACAGGAATGAATCTGCTGTTCAGATGATAGCAGGGATCTCACTTTCACACCATGCTTCAACAGTGTCAGCTGGTAGCCAGATCAAGACTGAGAAGGCTTTCAGCCAGGAGCACTAAGATAAAAAGCAGATCAGAGAAGACACAGAAATAACATTGAGATGTTAAACCTACTGGGACAATGAATATAACAATTCTGTATTTACTGTTTTGCCTGGAGTTTCATTTTAATGCACATTGTATATAGACATCAATGGGGAATTGTAGACTTTTATTTCTTTTTTTATGAAGCAATGAACATCAGATTTCCAATTGCTGACAATTGGAACTGCACTCTTTACAATGGTTAATAAAAATGACTGTTTTGACTTAAAATAGGGGCAATAAAATATGTTACAAAAATGTCACTTTTGCATCTTTTTATTTCCATTTAAAAGTAACCTGCCAGGATACATTGTCATTGTGATTTTTTTTTTATTTTTAAACATGTAAGTTCGGGGTCTCTCATTCTTATCCTTTCAGTGTCCTCTGAAAGACATTGACTTGAAAAATCATCTGTTTATCAGGTGTTGAAACACCTCAAATGCATTTGAGATACAGGGATAATGACTCATTAAAGTGAACCTTTCTGCTGCCCCACTATGTGCAGTAAGTATAAACCTACTTTCCTTATTCAGTTGCCCCTTTTCCACAGGTACTTGCCACATCCCATACCGCCATTTTTAAAAATAAATTCATAGGTTTCTGGTTTCTTCTTCCCTGTTCTTTGGTAGTCCAACAATGATGTCACGGCAGATATCATGCATGTGCCATATCAGATCTGGCAGCTTTATACAGTTTAATAAAAAGATGCCCCAGATCTTGTACAGTGTCTGCACCTTAACAGACCTGCACAAGCAGATTCGATTATTACTGTTTAATAACAAACCCAATCAACTGCTGTACATATGTAAGATCTTGTGTGGCACATACAGTATGTGCTCTGGGCCAGCTTACTTTTGAAGAATGCAAAGCAGCCCCAATCACATACTGTGTATACATGATATCTCCCAAGAGACACTGGTGACAAAGCCATTCCAGGGTGCACTTATGAGGCCGGGGCTATGTCACCAGTGCTTCAGGGAAACCAGGTAAAGTAATTAAAAAACTATTTAAATTTAAAAATTATGTACATATTGATGTTTATGAATGTGCATGCAGGACTGCATGCTCCATGCAAATTTTAGTTTGGGAGTAAAGGTCTGTTTTAACCACTTCAAAACCCAGCACTTTTACCCCCTTCCTGCCCAGGCCAATTTTCAGGTTTCAGTGCTGTCACACTTTGAATGACAATTGCGCGGTCATACAACATTGTACCCAAACTAAAATTGTATTATTTTCTTCACACAACTAGAGCTTTCTTTTTGTGGTATTTAATCACCACTGGGGTTTTTATTTTTTGCTAAATTAACAAAAAAAGACTGAACATTTTGAAAAAAAAAACAAGTTTTTCTTCTGTTATAAAAGTTTACTAATAAATGTTCTTCATAAATGTAGGCCAAGATGTATACTACTCAGGGGCGGACTGACAACTCATGGGGCCCCTGGGCAATATGGGATCATGGGGCCCCTGTGTCCTTGCCCAAACTCAAAAAAGCCTATGAAAAAGGTTCCAGGGGCATCTCATGGGGCCCCCTACTGACCCTGGGCCCTTGGGTAGTGCCCGAGTTCCAAATGGTCAATCCGCCCCTGATTCTACTGCATTTCTTTGGTGAAAATAACCCCAATTAGTATTTATTATTTAATCTGTAGGAAAGTTATAGAGTTCACAAATTATGGAATATATCTGAAAATTGATAAATTCTGAATTACTGACAGCCAATCTAATTTCTTGAGGTCCAAGAATGTCAGAACAGTACAGATATCCCCCAAATTACCTCTTTTTGCAAAGTAGACAGTCCAACGTATTTCATAACAGGCATGGTGAGTTTTTTGAAGTTTTAATTTTTTGTCATTTTTGTGGAAAATGAATAAATTATAAAAATGATTTTCACTATTTTTTTTTTACATACTGTCACTAGTGCAGTACAATGTCATCATGGACACTGACTGGTGACAGTACGAAAAAAAAATTGATCTTTTTTTTTCAATTTTTTTTTTTTATTATTATTTTTAATTTTTTACTAAATTTTTTTCAGTTTTTTTAAGATTTTTTACATATTGCACTATGACCAAAGTGGTATAATGTTACCATAGTAACATTGTACTACTTTGGGGAAGTGATCATTATTTTTTTTACACAATTTGCTTATAGCAAAGATTTACTTTGCTATAAGCAAGCATTTACAGTACCTGAATGAAATCGATTCATTCAGGGTTTTTTTTTTTGTGAATAGCTGTGATTTGGCTACGGCTAATCACATGACACAGCTGGGCTTTGATTGTGCAAGTGATCGCTGTGACAATTCACAGCTAGGCACACTTGTATGCAATGGATGGAATGAAAGGAAGCCATCCATTGTATGCAATTGTCATATGACCTGCTGTGATAGGTCACAGCAGGTCACATGATATTGGCAACGGGACCAGTACACAGATCTGTCATCGGCTGTGTCCGAGGTACACGGCCTTTGACAGATCGTGCCGCAGTGCGGCCCTGCGGGCATGCGCAATGTGCGTTCCGGACAGGACGCCATATGGCGTTCAACCAGAGGGGTGAGCTGTTCGCTATAGGCAACTGGTTGAGTGATGGTTCACACCAAAATCGCACAGAAAGCGACTCCTGTGGGATTTAGGGCAATGTGATTTACAGCCCATTTGAATGGGCTGAAATCGCACTGGATCACACCAAAAGTAATGCATGCACTACCAGGGGCGGACTGACCATTTGGAAACTTGGGCACTGCCCGAGGGCCTGGGGTCAGTAGGGGACCCCATGAGATGCCCCTGGTACCTTTTTCATAGGCTTTTTTGAGATTAGGCAAGGACACAGGGGCCCCATGATCCCCTATTGCCCGGGGGCCCCATGAATTGTCAGTCCGCCCCTGTGCACTACTATTAAAAACACACTGCTCCATGTCGCATGGTATTGCAGTGCCATGCGATCCAGTACAGGCAAATACACTGTGTTTGTGATCTTTGTTTGGGGTGTCATTAGGAATCTATTGACACAGGCAGCAGGTCACACACGTAGTGCATTTGGAACGCAGAGGGTGAAACACTCAAAGAATGCTGGTTTCCTGCACCACGTGGTGGTACGAATGGGCTCTAACTGTATGAAATCTTATTTGCTCCCTTTTAATCTGTTAAGTATGCAATTGAGAATGCTTTTATACCTGGTTATTGAGTGCAAAGCCTGTAGATTCTGCCAGAAATTGAAAGAGCTTTTAACTTTCTGTGGACTTTGCATCTTTATCTTAAGCAGTCCTATAACCCCTGCACATATTACCCCTGTAAACTATAGAACACCTCCCCCCATATCATAAAGATGATGAGAGGAGGAGGTGTTCCTTAGTTTTAACTTCCCTTCTTAGGGTGACAATGCTGCTCTTTTCTAGATAGTAGATAGTATGTTGAGTGAGCTTTGTCACCCTGCAAAATAAATTATAGTCTTACAGATAGACAATGCAAGAGAACAACTGGGATACAAGAAAGGAGCTTTTTCTTGAAAAAATTACCTCTGTGGCAAAATTCTCAGGTATTCTTTTAATGAAAGCTTCAAATTAAAAATATTGAAAATTACATTTGGAATTATGTTAACATGTTAATGCTTATATGAGATTTTAGTAATTGGATCTACATATAATTTAAAGCTGAAATCTAAGCAGATATGAACTCCACAATTTAATATAGCTATGTAGTAATTAATACAACACTAAATTTATTATATAAAAAAAACAAGCAGTGTAAGTACAGGTACTTGAATTATACCTGGCATCAACCACTTGCATTCTCTATACAATGGAGCTGGAATGTGAGATGAAGAAGCAACACATTGAGCTGAACAGTTCATCTGCTGACAGCAATCATGATGATAGTATGAGAAATTAGTGAAAGAGAGATGAGCTCATCACTGTGCCGCTTTCCTTTTCCCTGTCCTGTCACAGGCTGGGGCCAGTCCAGGATGATCTGGATTTAACGAAGGAGATTTGAGTGATGCTGGCCCTCAGACTGAGGACTAAATGTATTTAAAAAAAGTGTTGTGGGAAAAATCTCATAATTGAAGGGTAACATTGCATACTACTGCACCATTATAAAGACCCCAAAAAGCCATCTTATCAGCTTCATAACAACCCCTCTTAGATCTTATACAACATCACTAGTAAAAAGCAGTTATTGTCTTTGTGGACTACCCACAATCACTGCAGCCTTTACTCTGTATTATTCAAAATCAAAACAGAATGCCTGGCACATGCTTGGGGAGGTTAAAATGGGTTTTTTTCCTGAGGGCAGTTGTTGGGGGAGAGGGGGGTGTTATAAAAGTGCAGTTATCCTTGCAGTCATTGTCCAGGTCATGCTATAGCTAATAGTATTTTGTCACATACAGCAGGACCTGTTCTGTAATGCTGAAAATGTTTCCACACACATCCAAGTGGCTTCCTAAGTTCAAATGAATGTTGGCAATACACCCCAAGATTTATAGCCATATAAGCAAGTCAGTCACTTTAATCAAACTACCATAGTGTCATGTAAAGTGGGGTTGTCCAATCTGTCCACAAGGTGTGCACCTGCAGAGGCATTCAACAACAAATTAGAAGAACCGTCCCTATGCAGGGGTGGAGCCTTCAATATCACCATTATATAATGCTGTTTTGACATATTTACCTTGGTGATTTGAAAGCAATTCACTCCATGTACTTCAAACAATTAACACGTATAAGGCATGGCACCATTACCATTGAATTATATAAGTTAGAACAATATGTTTTCACAAAGATTCACACCTTCTGTCATAATGCTAAACAATCGGCATCTACTTTGTCTCATTTCATGACACAGATTTGGATTAAGGTGACTAAGTTTTCCATGTTGCTATAAACTCTAGGCTATATTTTTTACATATTCATGAACTGAGGAAGCCACCTGGATGAGTAGTGGAAGTTTTACAACATAGTTACAAAGTTAGTCTGGCTGAAAAAGACAAAAATCCATCTAGTTCAACCATAAAAAAAGTTACAATCCTACATTCACAGTTGATCCAGAGGAAATCAAAAAACCCAGCAAAGCATGATCCAATTTGCTCCTGCAGGGGAAAAAAATCCTTCCTGATCCCCCGAGAGGCAATCGGATATTCCCTGGATCTGCTTTACCTATAAATGTTAGTATCCAGTTATATTCTTTGTATCCAAGAAAGAATCCAGGCCTTTTTTAAAGCAATCCACTGAGCTGGCCAGAACCAACTCTTGAGGGAGTCTATTCCACATTTTCACAGCTCCCACTGTGAAGAAACCTTTCCATATTTGAAGCTTAAATTTCTTTTCCTCCAGACATAAATAGTGCCTCCTTGTTCTCTCAACAACAGTACAGAATAAGTCCAGTTGAAGACAACTAACCACTATTAGCTGTTTATTAGCTTATTACTACATTTAACCCTTTAGCAAATGGGTAGGGGTACAAGTACCCATTACTCATTCAAAAGGGGTGGGGCGGGCACCCAGATGCTAATGAGCTCCCCTGCCTGCAGACCCCCACAACCACTGGGAAAGGGTTGTGAGGAAGAGGCCTTTTCCTCATCGGCATGGGGACACTGCTTGTTCATCCACCCCTTTCCTGGTCTGCCAAGCCTGTGCTTGTATCAAGGGTCTGATAGGAATTCAGGGGGGACCCCACGCTTTTCTCCGATTTTTGAGGGTGGGGTTTCCCTTATAAGTCCTACCAGGCCTAAACAACCTGGTATGGCTTTTAGGGGTAACCCCATGCACTTTTCATCCCTATTTTTGGGATGGTGGGGTTCCCCTTAAAAGTCCTATCAGGCCCTTTGGCTTCTAGGGGGAACTCCACACACTTTTTTTAAAAAATGTTACTGTGGGGTCTGGTATGGATTTATTTTTTTGAAGCAAAGCATGATGCAATTTGCTCCTGCAGGGGAAAAAATTCCTTCCTGATCCCCCAAGAGTCAATCGGATATTCCCTGGATCAACTATACCTATAAATGTTAGTATCCAGTTATATTCTGTGTATCCAAGAAAGAATCCAGGCCTTTTTTAAAGCAATCCACTGAGCTGGCTAGAACCAACTCTTGAGGGAGTCTATTCCACATTTTCACTGCTCTTACTGTGAAGAAATCTTTCCGTATTTGGAGATTAAATTTCTTTTCCTCCAGACATAAAGAGTGCCCCCTTTTTCTCAAACAACAATACAGAATAAGTCCAGTTGAAGACAACTAACCACTATTAGCTGGAAATAGGCTAACAGAAATTTTAGCACCTTTTTATAACATCTGAATATGAAGACATATTTGAGGCATCTATGACAACCTTCTGCTTCGATCGAATCTATTTATTTGTCAAAGATCCACTTATTTATAACACCTTTGAACTTTCTTGGATGGAGCAACCTGACAGATCAATCCACAATCAGTATAGTTGACAGTCTCCTTGTTCTGACATTAGCCCAACTTATTCACCATGTAATGATCACATCAAGTGTCATTAGGAAGATTAAATCTTCCATTACTCTCAGCTTTCTTTCTATATACACAGCCCCTGTTCAATTCCCTGAATCTCATTTATATAAATATTTAATAATATGCCTGTCCTTGCCTTGTTGAACAGAGGAAGTGTTTATTACGCTCTACTCTTTACAAAAGCATTTTTTATGTGATGGAAAAGGTAGAAGGATGTCTTCCTTATTCACGTACTACACAAAGCCCGGTATTAAGGATAATGAGGACAGATGGCTCTGTATAAGTCTTTGTTTGTCATCTCTGAGATGTCACAAAGGATTTAAAGCAGCTTTTAAGTGGCATGCCAGCCTGTAATTTCATTTATATCAATTTGGGCCTGTGTTATTCATGTCATCCGTAGCCTTGCGTCTGGTCGGCTAATTCCCCAAATGCTGCAGTCTATATTGTAGGCTGGTGAAAGTGCTGTAACCAGTCAGAGCAGAAATCAGCAGTAAAATCACACAGAGCTCTAGGCAGGTTTTCAAATGATATTTTCTTTAATGGAATTCAGTCAGATTCATGGGCCACATTCCAAACACAAAGCTTTCTTAAAAGCTGAAACAATACAGCTTGTCATTTACACTAAAGGCAGGAAAGGCTGCTTAGGGCTGAATATCAATAATCCTGCAAACCCCTTTAGTTTACATTCCATATATGCAAATGTTATCAGCATTAGACCAAACTACTTAAAGGGAAAGTATAGTGTATTACACTTAATGTACATTTTACATTTTACAGACTTATCAGTACTCCCACTCAGGGGCGGACTGACCATTCGAGCACTCGGGCACTGCCCGAGGGCCCGGGGTCAGTAGAGGGCCCCATGAGATGCCTCTGGTACTTTTTATAGGCTTTTTTGGGTGTGTTTTGAGTGTGGACAAGGACACAGGGGCCCCATGATCTCCTATTGCCCGGAGGCCCCATGAGTTGTCAGTCCACCCCTGCTCCCACTGGTAGTCATCTGTAGATCAATCTGGAATGCTGAGATAAAATCAATCTACATACAGGTTTATGTATGAGAAGTGTGCTAGCAAAAACATTTCTTGTTCTTCAAAGTAACCAATTTAAATGCTTGTTTTGAATTTTGTTTTACCTCTGTACTGCCAAAATGACAGCTAAAAGTTAGTTGGGCGGCAAGAAATATTCTCTCAAGTATACTTTTCATGCTTAAGTGTTATAGAAAGACTGTTTTCAATCATTTGGCCCAAACTGCTAGGCCTACATTCAGAAAAAGAATTGGTAAATGAAAATGACAACAAAAGTGTTTTCCTTATGTACATACTAGTCATATCCTTGATGTTTGAGTCGAATGTAAGTTTGACTCGAATAATGGCCGTTTTTTGTGTTTCACAAACACATGAACGGTAAGGGTGTTGGCGGGCTATTCGCCCACTGCGCCCCACAATACACTGCTTTATCACAGTGCATTGTGCTTTTCTCATGGTGCATTGTGATTGGCCAAAGCAATGCACTTGACCACAGGTCAGGTGCAATGCTTTGGCCAATCACAGCACAATTGGGCGCAGCTAGCAGTGATGTCACTGCTAGCTCTGCCCAATTGTTTACATCTGACCGGCAACTGTCAGTCCTGACAGATTGCAGTGAGTGCTCAACGTGAAAACAGGTCAGCAGGCGTCGTTTTATTTATTAAGTAGACATTGTTGTGACAATGCTGGACACCATGACTGACGATGGATCACAACGGTGGAACCATTTTTTTTTATTTTTTTGAGCTCCTCCATGCCTCTTATCAGCTTAGTTGCCCTTCTCAGTACTTTCTCCAGTTCCCCAATGTTCTTTTTGTGAATTGGTGCCCAAAACTGAACTGCATATTCCAGATGAGGTATTACTAATGATTTGTACAGGGGTGAAATGATCTCTCTCTCTCTCTGGAGTCTATACCTCTTTTAATACAAGAGAGGATTTTGCTCGCTTTAGAAACTGCAGCTTGGCATTGCATGCCATTATTAAGCTTATTCCGCACCGCATCAGAATCGCACCCCGTTCATGCAAACTGCTCCGGGTGAGTATGTTAAGTTAACAACACCTGAAAGCAGTCCGCAAAACATGGTGCGATGTGCAGAATCGGAACGCATAGGTGTGAATACCCATGTGACCTGATTCTAGTGTGGACCCAAAAAATGGTCCTGCACCTTTTGGTGCGGGTGCGGTGCGATTAGAGCCATACAGAATCACATGTGATATACCACAATGCATATATGTGAACCCAAGCTAAACCTTATTTGGAACATAGCTGCCCAATTAAACAGAGCATTGAGGTCGGCTTGTAAATTGGAGACATCCTGTAAGGACATTATTCCACTGCACAGCTTGGTGTCATCTGCAAAGACTGAAATGGTATTTGTAATCCCAGACCCTATGTCATTTATAAATATATTAAAAAGTAAGGGTCCCAACACTGAACCCTGGCGTACACCACTGACAACCCTAGATCATTCAGAGTATGAATCATTAACCACTACTCTTTGAATATGATCTTTTAGCCAGTTTTCTATCTATTTACATACAGATTTTTCCAAGACCGTAGACTTTACCTTACACATTAACCATGTGTGGGGAACTGTGTCAAAAGCTTTTGCAAAATTCAAATATACCACATCCACCGCCACCCCTCTGTCCAAGGTTTTGCTCACCTCCTCATAAAAGTAATCAGATTTGTTTGACATCTGTCGTTCATGAATCCATTCTGTCTGTTGCTTAAAATATTTTTTTCCAGCAAGAACTCATCTATGTGGTCTTTTATTAAACTCTCCAGTATCTTCCCAACTATAGAAGGTAAACTAACAGGTCTATAATAACTTGGTAAAGACTTTGATCCCTTTTTAAATATAGGCACCACATTGGCCTTACACCAATCCAGTGGTACTATGCCAGTCATTAAAGAGTCCCTAAAAATTAGAAACAATAGCGTAGAAATGTCAGAGCTCAATTCTTTAAGGACCCGTAGGCGTATGCCATCTGGTCCCGGTGCTTTATTCACCTTCATTCTGTCTAAGTATTTCCAGGTCATATCATTTGTGAGCCAATGTGGATCATCTGGAGCTGTGTCAATACCATGCCCAGTATGGACAAAAGCTCCCCCATATTCCTTTGTATACACAGAGCTGAAAAAGGTATTTAATAAATGCATTGTATTTTAATTTCTAGCCTACTCCAATTAATCTGAAAAAATCTTACTTTGTGAACATTGTCATTCATTTATTTCCTTTGAATTCTGTTATATGTATTATCTATGCCCTGTAAGTAGGCACTGCTATGTCACAGCATTCACAGATAACTAGAACTAATATCCACCCGTGTAACCAAATGAAATGTGACAACCGTAAATAAATATCCAATGTACACCCCTTTATCAACACAATAAGGATGTGCTCAATTTATAAATGAAAGCCAAAATGTGTGTGTGTGTGTGTGTGTGTGTCTATAGAACACAAAATATATCAAGAACTGCTTGCCACCAGACTAAAGCAAGCCCAAAATGTGTGAAAAATTCCTCTTGAAAACTAGAAATTTGGTCTGCGTGCTTAAATATACCCAAATGTGATACAAAAATATAATAAAATGGATATATATATATATATATATATATATATATACACATAAAAAGTTCATAATCAATATTTGTTATAATATTGTGCAAGGAAGAGCACTCTCTTCTTTGCTGTTACCTTTCATCATGTCTGGATTTTTTTTGCACCAAGCACTGTGTAATAACTATTACTGAAGCTTGCATTGTACTGCAAGGTTATATATGCATTATTTTTCAATTTCAGTTTACTACAAAATATTATATGTAAAACATATATGTAAAATGTATAACCATTTACTTTGCTGTTCAAAGGAACCCTACTATTTTATTATCTACTGTATATTTTTTAGTTTTCACTGGTGGCTGGAAAATCAATAGTACTTTGCTGGAAATAAATAGGCACTTTGCTATTTTGAAATCCATGAACCCATGAAGTTTGGTGATGGATGTGGAGCAAGTCAAAGGAAAGCTTGCATGAAATCCTATTTGGTAGCCTTTGCTACCTACTCCCTACAGATGAAAGTCAATGAGATGTTGCATTTTTTTTCTAGCACTTCTTATTTTTGCTTCTTTGACTGTTATATAACAAAGATATATAAAGAACGAAAGATGAGATTACACAAATCAGAACATACTTTTTCTTGTTGTATTCTATACACATTGTCCTTGCCTGCTGCTTATTTAATAAGGATCACCATCTACAAGTCAATTCCATGTCAATAGGACACTGTACTTAAGCAGTACAACACAGAATAATGAACTGTGAACTTTTCTGCAAAAAAATGCAAATGTTCAGTAGGTGAAGAGTGCATATTGCTTAAAGTGACACGAAACAATATCCTTATTCTCCACAAATAATCTATACACATCCACTACTTAATGGCCCTGTGATCTATTTTTCATTAAATTATTTATTAGTGTAGCATTTTGCCTCTTTTTGCCTCTTTGTAATGTCCCTAACCTATCCTTTTTTCCCTCATTTCCATTTGGTTGGACTGAGTAGGTCATGTTAGTTGCACTGCTCTATGCACACTACAAACCCTATAGTCCCTAGTCCATCTCAGGAGTGAGCAAGAGAGGGTTGCTACATTCCTACATACAGTGGAACCATAGAGAACAAACATAGCCAACCTTTAAAAGGTAGTCAGATCACAGCAGCAAAAAAAAGGAATTTGGAGATCTGGAGGAGGCTGGAAGTGAAGGAACTTTTTGAGATAATTGAATAGAATTTATTTTTTAACCGCTTCCCCTCCGCCCTATAGCAGAAATACTGCTACAGTGCGGCACAGCTGTGCAAAATCACATATATATATATATATATGTGATCTGCATTTCCGGGTAGGAGGGCACTCGCCACCCTACCCGCGCCACCAATGGTGGCCACAGATGTCAATCACCGGGTCCTGGCCAGAGATTCCCCACCGGCACCTAGCGATAGCCGTGTAGCACTGACAGGAGAGAGACCTGTGTGCTAAAAACACAGGTCTTTCTCCTGTCAGCAATAACATGCTAATGTGAATTTCTCTGCACAGCAGAGAAATACACAGCAGCATGTTTACCAAATAAAACACACACAGCACATTATGTAAAACAGCAAACCGTTAACTGACAATTGCGCGGTCATGCAATGCTGCACCCTTATTCTCCCCACAAATAGGGCTTTTGGCAGTATTTGATCACCTTTCTGTTTTTTATTTTTTTGCGCTATAAACAAAAAAAAAACAACAATATTGAGAAACAAAACTATATTTTTAACTTTTTGCTATTAAATATGTCCAGTAAAAAAATTTAAAAAATCTAATTTTGGCATAAATTTAGGCCAAAATGTATTCTGCTACATCTTTTTATTTTTTATATACTAGTAATGACAGCCATCAGCGACTTATATCAGGACTGCGGGACTGCGGTGGGCATTCTGACACTGGGGGGGGGGACTAACTAACTGTCACTGACATCCCAATGACACTAATACAGTTATCAGTGCTAATAAAAAGCACTGACACTGTACTAATGGTACTGGATAGGAGGGGGTTAACATGTGGGGCGATCAAAGGGTTAACAGTGTGCTGTGTGTGTTTTACACTGTGTGGCTGTGGTTGTGCTTCACTGTAAACACACTGCTTTGTATGGCTCTGCTATGCACAGCCATGCAAAGCAGTGAGCTGACAGGGGAAAGAACTGTTTTCTTTGCAAACAGTTCTCCCCCCCCCGTCGGAGATGCTCGGCAATCACTGGGCGCTGGCATATAATCACCGTCCGAGATCCTGTGATTGACAGCCAGGGCCGCGAATGGCGGCATGGGTAGAGAGCATGCACACCCCCTACCCGAAAATGCGAAATCACGTATATATATACATGATTTTGCGCACCCATGCTGTCCTGTAGCAGTACTTCTGCTATAGGGCGGACAGGAAGCGGTTAAAGCATATTTTCACGTTTGCAGTCAAATTTAAAAAAAAAAAACTCTATATGTTTGTTATAGGTTCTCATTCATACAGCACGCCTAAAATTTAAAAAACAAATATGTCTTGCCTTTTAGATGTTTCTCAGGAAAAAGTGTCATGGCTGACTGCAAGCTTTTTGAATAATATAAGAGTGAGCCTGCCCCACGTCTGTCCTTGTTTACATAGAATGCAAGAAGCCTACCCTGTACACATTTAGCCCATTGTTAGGATAGATCTATCTATCCATCCATTCAGTCGTATCCAACCCTTGGCGATTGCATGGACCGTCACTCGTAAGCGACTTTTTTCCATGAATTCTCTTAGCAATTATTTTACAGGGTAGGTTGCCAAGTCTTTCCCCAACCCCCACCATGCAGGAGCTCCTGCATGGCTAGGGATGAAACTAGGACAATTTAGACAGGAGCCAATTAACCTACCAGCATGTCTTTGGAGTATGGGAGGAAACCGGAGTACCCGGAGGAAACCCACGGAAGCACAGGGAGAACATGCAAACTCCATGCAGGAGGTGCCATGGTTGGGAATTGAACCCATGACCCATTTACTGCACGGCAGAAGTGCTAACCACTAAGCAAATATGCCGCCCGGATAGGATAGATAGGGGTAGATTTATTAAAACTGGTGCAGCTGTGCATAGTAGCCAATCAGCTTTTAACTCCAGCTTGATCATTTAAGCTTTGGCAATAAAACCTGGAAGGCAATTGGTTTCTGTGCACAAGATGTTGCACTCTCCAGTTTAAGAAAATAACCCCCTAAAGTGTTACTAAACCCACAACAGTAAAATCAGTCTGTATATGCAGTAAAGTATGCTTGTTATACTCACTGTGGAACCTAAGGGGTTGATACTCTGCATTGTGTAAAAAGGATGTTTGATCCCGGCTTCTCTGATTCTCCCCTTCTTCTAGTTCCCCCCTTTATCACCTAAGACATATCATGTAGACACACTCTGCACATGCTCAGTTGGGTGCTTATTGCTAGAGAGGTTGTTTTTTTCTCAGCACTGTCCAGACAGAAGTCAGGGGTTCTACAGCCACCTAGAGCAGAAAGAAAACTCCTCCTACAAGCTTTAACCAGTGCTCTGCTGAACACTGATAGAAGTCACACAACTGCTCGACTGCTATAACTGCTGATGAGAAAAGGTATTTAGCAGTTTATATTTACTAAAATAATTGAATTTCCATGTTCTGTGTACTGTGGGAGACCAGATATAGTGAATGCAGGGTCCTGGGTTTAGTAACACTTTAATGTTCAAATAGTTACAATTGATAATGAAGATCTGCCTGGTCAGTATACAGACAGGGTTAAAGATGGCAAACACCACTGCCCATGCTCCTTATAAACAAAGAAAACTATGTAGGATTTTTCCTTGTGGGCGGTCCAGAAAAGAGCATTTAAAAAGGTAAGCTGCACTTTATATTTTTATTTTAAGTTATGTTCTATGAATAATGACATTTATAACAAACAGGTGTTATCCTAATTTAGCCGCAAAAGTGGAAATGCATTTTCTGGTAACTCAGTGTAATTTAGATGTGATTTAGATCTGTTCTTTGCAGTAACATGCATTAACATGCAGTGTTTTGCCATAAGTTACTGCAATGCTTGGTAACATTTGAAATAAAGTCAGGTGTATCGCAGTGTCATTTATTTTGACAGTTATCTTAACTGCTTCCCGTCCGCCCTATACTGCTACAAGGCGGCACAGCTGCGCAAAATCACGTATATATATATATATATATATATATATATATGTAATTTTGCAGTTTTGGGTACCCCCCTACTGGCGCCGCCATTCCCAGCCTCAGCTGTCAATCACCAGGTCCCGGCTGGAGATTCCCTGGTGATCTCCGAGGATTTCCAACGGGGGAAAGACCTGTATGTAAACAATACAGATCTCACCCCTGTCAGCTCCTGCACACTGCATCGCAGAGCCATACAAAGCAGTGTGCTTACAGTGAAACACACACACAGCCCCCATAGTAAAACAACACACAGTTAACCCTTTGATTGCCCCACATGTTAACCCCTTCCTGCCCAGTGCCATTAGTACAGTATCAGTGCTTTTTATTAGCACTGATCACTGTATTGGTGTTACTGGGGATATCAATGACACCAAGTCAGTTCCCCCATTTTAGAATGCCCTCTGCAGTCCCGCTATGAGTCGCTGACCGTCGCCATTACTATTAAAAAAGATTACAAAAAAAAATTATAGTATATATAACGCAATTTGCAATTGCTGTAACTTTCATGTAAACCAATTAATTTACATGTATTGGGATTTTTTTTAGCAAAGATATGTATCAGAACTCATTTACGCCTAAGTTTATGATGAAATGGGAGTTTTTAAAAAAATTTTACTTGACATGTTTCATAGCAAAAAGTAAAAAATATTGTTTTTCTTTTTCAAAATTGTTGGCTTTTTTTGTTTATAGCGCAAAAAATAAAAAATGCACAGGCGATCAAATACCACCAAAATAAAGCTCTATTTGTGGGAAAAAAAGGATGTAAATTTAATTTGGGTGCAATGTTGCATGACCGGGCAAAGTAACACAGCGCCATATAGCAAAAAAATGGCCTGGTCAGGAAGGGGGGTAAATCATCTGGAGGGCAAGTGGTTAATGAACCTATGAGTGCGTCACAGCACACGTGTGTACAGATGATAAAAAAAATCTCTGTATTGTGTGTGTGTGTGTGTGTGTGTGTGTGTGGGGGGGGGCAGCAGTACAAAAAGCTGCAGGTCCATTAAAAATGTACATTGTGGTGCTGTTTAACCACAACATATTAACATATGAAACATATGAAATAGCACACATGAAATGTATTTGCAGCTATGCACCACGATATTCTGAATCAGACCTCACACCCCGGTCACACCGGGTGCGACTTGCCATGCGATTTATCATGCCACGCAGCTTGGCAAGTTGCACCCTATTGTCCGCAATTAAAACGGTCATATCAGTGCGATTCCAATTTGGTTGGAGCTGCACTGATTTCTAAAGTAGTGCATGCAGGCAGATGTCTTGCAAGTCGCACCCCAAATCGGAATGACATCCTAATTTGAAATCGTGCGACTTCCAGTCAGCTTCAATGTCGGATTGGTGTGAACGGGGGGGCTAATGAAAATTGTATTTTAAAATACCAAACACATCGAAGTGCTTGTACACTCTTCCTCTGGAAAACCTGTAAGATAAGCCATCCAGAAATGATTGCAAGATATGGGAAGATGAAAAGGAAAACAACTCTTTTTATACTGCGCATGACATGGTTCTGACATCCAAAAGATAATAGTGAGCAGGGGCGGACTGACCATTTGGAAACTCGGGCACTGCCCGAGGGCCCGGGGTCAGTAGGGGGCCTCATGAGATGCCCCTGGTACCTTTTTCATAGGCTTTTTTAAGTTTGGGCAAGGACACAGGGGCCCCATGATCCCCTATTGCCCGGGGGCCCCATGAGTTGTCAGTCCGCCCCTGATAGTGAGACTGCAAACTTGTGATGCATAGACCACTAACTGCAGAAGAAAAATCAGCTCAATGCTTATTTATCTCATTGAGCCAGATTCAACAATAAAAAAGCTGTAATTGGCTATTCCCTCGGTTACTTTAAAGCAAGAGGTAGCCGGGTTAAAGAGGCGGTTCATTAACTCCACCTGCATCTGCTGAAGCACACACTGCCCTGTAAGAGGAATACATATGTAATTCTCTTAGTAGCATCTCTGTTCATCATTGCCAGAAACGTCTTCTGTTAAGTCTGCAATGAATCAATTTGTGCAGCACCTGGGAGACCTGCTCATATAGCTAAGCACTAATTACCTGTGCCTCATCTACTTTACAGAATGGAGATCTTTGAAGACAAGTGATCAATGTTTTCCTGCTGCACTACAACAAAGAATTGCTCGAACCAAAAAAGTTATATTCAGAGCAAAAAAAAAGCAAATAAAACACAAAATTACAACTTGCTTATAGAAATAGATTTCAAATAACTACTTGAAACTTAACCTTCAAATAACATTTTTAAAGGGTATAGAACAGCACAACAGTCATTTGGTTAGTACTCTTGCAAAGGAATCCAAAGAACAGAGTGCATACTGCTCACTGGTAGACTAAAGTTTATTACTACAAACAGATGTACAAAGTAAACAACTAAAAAGGTAAGAAAACTGATGTGTTTCACACTCAGAGTCCTTAGTTGAAAGGTGCAAATTAATACAAAGATCAAGTATGTTAACATATTAACCACGTGTGGACTGGCCACCCTCTTAATGTATGACCAGTCTGCTGCCCTACTGTTAAGGAACGAATGTACCAGTACAGGGGCGGACTGACAACTCATGGGGCCCCCGGGCAATAGGGGATCATGGGGCCCCTGTGTCCTTGCCCAAACTCAAAAAAGTCTATGAAAAAGGTACCAGGGGCATCTCATGGGGCCCCCTACTGACTTGAGTTTCCAAATGGTCAGTCTGCCCCTGTACCAGTACATCCTCCAGTAACTGTTCTCCTATGTGCCCCTGTAAAGGCACAGTTTTGTGGTCATACTGTGATTGGAGACAGAAGATCACAGACATAAGGTATGCAGCCAATGCAAGTGGCTCTATACCACGTGATCGATGTGACCAGTCACAATATCACAGAATGTAAACCAAGGCTGCTGTTTGCAGTCCTGTTTCACTTACTTGCTGGGAATCAGGAAGCACTCTTCTCTCACCAATGGTTGTGAGAGGAACAAAAGGCCACCTGAACACCAGCCAGCACCACCACTCTACAGTATATGTCAGCTCCACCCTGTCTATGATTTGACCTATATGCCATTTCAAAGTTCATGTTTGATTACCCCAAATAATGGCATGTTTGTTCAGTTCCCAAAAATTGTGGCAATAATAACATCACTTTGGTATGTCTACTTTTCAATAAGGGGTCTTTTGGGGGGTTTCTTACTGTGCTGGCATTTTTATTTGTTATGTTTTAAAATAAAAAGTAATTTAAACATTTTGTTTCCAAATATTTTGGTCTTTTTTCCCTTATATAGTCAGGTGGTATTAAATACCACCAAAAGAAAGTTCTATCTGTCTAAAAAAAAATTATATATATATTTTATTTGGGTACAGTGTTGCATAATGGAGTAATTTTTGGTCCAAGTGTCAGAGCGTTGAGAACTAAGAAATGGCCTTGTAATGAGGGGGTAAGATATGCTGGTTAAAAACATACTTTTTGTATAGACCATGGTTGCAGAGTATGCTAATATCCTAATCTAGATCACACAATTTAAAGCAGAACTTAAAGGTACATTTAAAAAAATATACAACATCTGTTCTACAATCAGCCTAGCCAATCGAGATAGGCAGAGATCCTGAATCTGGAATGAGCCAAGGAAAATATGTTGGCACCAGCAAGGGTGCTCACAGACCAGGGGCGGACTGACCATTTGGAAACTCGGGCACTGCCCGAGGGCACGGGGTCAGTAGGGGGCCCCATGAGATGCCCCTGGTACCTTGTTCATAGGTTTTTTGGAGTTTGGGCAAGGACACAGGGGCCCCATGATCCCCTATTGCCCGGGGGCCCCATGAGTTGTCAGTCCGCCCCTGTCACAGACACTGCATTGCTGGAGGGAAAGTAAGTATAATTCTTTGTTAAAGGGACACTGCTACTTGGTCTCTTCTGCTATAGGGATTTTTACCTTCTACCTTGCAAACATCTTAAACTGTACCCTAAACTGCACATGTGCAGCTCAGTGTACAATCCCAGCATCTGCCAGGAGGTCGGAATAAACTTTTGTGCAAATGAATGGAAGTTACGTCATCCTGGTGAGGCCAATCAAGATGACAGAGGATCCTGAACCTAAAGAAGGCAGCAAAAAGATGTCTGTGCTGGCGAAGGAGTTTGAAGACAATGGGGTTGATTTTCTAAAGGCAAATACACTGTGCACTGCAAGTGCAGTTGCTCTAGATCTGAGGGGAAGCTCTGAAATGATTTCTACCATCCAATCATGAGCAAGCAAAAATGCTGTTTTTATTTAATTTTCATTGCATGTGTATTCTTTGCAAAGTGAAGCTTTACTTCATTTACTAAGCTCTGGAGCAAGTGTACTTGCAATGCACTTGCAGTGCACAGTATATTTGCCTTTTGTGAATCAACCCCATTGCATCACTGGAGGGAATATGAGTATAGTTTCATTTTCAAAGCAACGCCATTGATTGATCTGATTGAAAACTTTAGAAAAGGTATTCCTGCAAACTAAATAATGAATACCCACCTGTCTGATTGCCATGTCAATCTTCACCCAGCATGCTGAAGAATCTTCTGCATCTGACACTCTCAGAATGTTGGATGCCTGGTCCCAGTCTGCATACTGTTGTTCTATCCACCACCCATTTTATCACTACAAGACACAGAATAATGTAGAGGCCACCAAAAGGAATCAGATTGCACAGCAGGGAACTAGGCATCCAACACATCCAACTAAATTCTTTAGCAAGCCACCAGAGGCGGGGGGGGGGGGGGGGCAGGGATCTGATGTCACACACATCACAGCACAGAGCTGAGTGTAATCTGAGAACTAAGTGGAGGGAAAGGACACCTCCCTACACAGTGGGGAATAGTAGAGCCAGTCTTATGTCTCACTCCAATAACCACACAAACTTTATGTTTTAGCCTATTATTGTAACATAGACTTCACAAATGGATTTGACAAAAAGTAAAAGGTGATAACAAGCTCACTGTTAACAGAAAAAGTTAAGATCTGCATATAACTTCTATTGCCTATATTTCTAGATCTACTGATCATTTTGGGTTTCACCTAATTTCTGATTAAAGCCCAAGTTTAGTCCAAAAATATTTTTAAAAAATTAACACAAGGGACATTACATACAGTCAGGACAGAAATTTTTAACTAAATTTGTAGCCAGCAGCATAAAGAGCACATCACGTTGCCTGTAAGTAATATCCCTTATGCTGATATTTTCAGGTTCCTGCTATACTCATCTCCATAGGTGATGAGCTGTCAGTGCCCAGAATGCCAGTGCAGTGGCCTGAGGATTAGAAATCCCAGATCTTCTCCCCCGTCTTGCTGCAGGGTTTGCATCCGAGTTCAGGGATGGATCAGAGTGATTCTGATTGGCCAGGGAGGGCACATAGAATTGCTCTGATCCATCCTGGAAGGTCTGCAGAAAGAAGGTGGAGAAGATTGGGGATTTCAAATCCCCAGGCTGCTGCCTTGGCTGCTGGACACTGACAGCTCATCCCCTACAGAGGTAAGAACAGTGGGGACTGGAGGAGAGAGTGTAAGGTGTTAATAAAAGGGAACTAACCATTTTCTCATCTTGTGTTCAGTTTGAATTGTTCAGGTTTATGGCAAATTACTTCATTTTATGGGGTAGACATGTCATTTTTATATGAAGTTGGAGCTTGGACTTTATAGCATCTATGGATGGCTGTAATTCCAGTAAAGATTAACAATGTATCAGCTCATTTAACAGGTACCATTTAAACCAAACAGATTTGCCAGGACAAATCTTTTGAAGAAGACAAATATACAAGAATGGTCAGATTTGCGAATACTCCACAAACAGCGTAAAAAGGTACCTTAGTAGAAAAGAATAAGTCTATAAATGAATATATTTAGTGTCCATATGTCCTTCTAAGAACAAGTCCCTACAGTTATATATGGGAAGTAAAACAGTATATAAAACTGGTACTAGTGCAAGTCCACGCTTTATTTTGTAATAGAAGTTAGACAATGATTGATGGCTACAAACAGCAACCCCATTTACTCTTTAGTCTTCACAAATCAGCTAAATTGAGTTCTATTTCATTGCACATAGATGGTCAGAAACGCACAATACTACCTCTACCAATAATGTATTTCACATTGTTTATTGTGGCTTTTAGCGACGCTTACATTCAGCTTAGAAAAATAAAAAATCTATACTCACATCAGCCTATGTGGTGTGTTTTCTTAACCCCGAGGTGAATCACCTGCTTGTCTTTATTACAAACAGAGATGTCAAAGTGGCTTAGTTCCATTTTCCACTGGGAATATCTATAATCAATTTTAGGTTCAATGAAAGAAAGACACCTTTCAATCCCAGTGATTGCTCAAGGGCTGGTATCAATACTGTGTTTACATTTTTAACAAGATATTATTTTATCACTGATATAGGCATCTGATGTTCATTGCTGGGAATTAGGAGAACACCTCAAGCATATAAAAAATGAACACTTCTAAGTCATTCTGAGCAGCATGGTGAACTAAATGCCAATATTTCAGGTCATTGAAATTAAAAACACATTGCAATCACCATCTGACAATTAAATAGCCATTGCTGTGTTATTACAGTTTTATGCTATAGTCAGTGAAAGTCACAGCATGAAACGATGCAAATTATCATAAGCAATATTAAATCAAACCAGTATCCTATGCCCCAGTGGTGCTTTTCATTAGAGTTTGGCATGTTTACTAAGGTGTTCATTGTAGTTTGGTAGTCCACAACAATGATACCTTAATCAGAGAAATATGGTAACAATATTAACCACTTGCCCTCCTGAGGATTTACCCCCCTTCCTGACCAGGCCATTTTTTGTGTTACGGCGCTGCGTTATTTAAGTGACAATTGGATGGTCATGCAACGTTGTACCCAAATAAAATTTATGCCCTTTCTTTTCCCATGAATAGAGCTTTCTTTCAGTGGTATTTGATCACCTGTGCGTTTTAAATTTTGTGTGCTATAAGCTAAAAAAACCCGACAATTTTGAGAAATATACCAATATTTTGGACATTTTGCTATTAAACATGTCCAGTAAAAAAAATTTAAAAATCAAATTTCATCATAAATTTAGGCCAAAATGTATTGTGATCCATGTCTTTGCTAAAAAAAAAATCCCAAAACGTGTAAATTAATTGGTTCACGTGAAAGCTATAGCATTTACAAATGGCGGTATAGATAAGGGGATTTTTTTTTCTACTAGTAATGGTGGCGATCAGCGACTTTTAGTGGGACTGTGGGACTGCGGTGGACATTCTGACACTGGGGGGAACTGACTTAGTGTCACTGACACCCCAGTGACACCAATACAGTTATCAGTACTAAATAAAAGAACTGACACTGTACTAATGGCACTGGGCAGGAAAGGGGTTAATGTGAGGGGCAATCAAAGGGTCTAACTGTGTGCTTTGAGTGTTTTACTAATGGGCAGGGGGTGTTCTTCCCTGTAAATACACTGCTGATCAGGATGGCTGTACTGTGCACAGCCATCCTGAGCAGTGTGCTTGAGCTGACAGAGGGTAAAATTGTTTGTAAACAAAACAATCTTCCTCCCCTTCGGAGATGCTCGGTAATCACCGGGCGCAGGTGGGTAATTACTGGCCGGGACCCGGTGAATAACATCCGCGGCTGCGAATGGCGACATGGGTAGGGCGCACACACAGCTCATACTCGCCCCTACCTGGAAATGCAAAATGACGTGTATATATACGTGATTCCGAGCACAGGTGCCGCCCTGTAGCAGTATATCTGCTATAGGGCGGTCCTTAAGCGATTAACAATTTTTTTTTTTTTTAATGCAGCATTGCTGATTGGTGGTTTCTTTACTGGTGATCTCTAGGGCTAGAACAACTGTGAGCAGGATCCTTTGTGTCAGTGTTGGGTATAGATTTAGTGTTGGGAGACAGATGTAGATAATAGAAAAACATCACGAACAAGATATTGAAAGAGCACACAGAGGGGTTGATTTACTAAAATAGACTGTGCACTTTGCAAAGTGCAGTTGCTCTAGAGCTTAGAAAATGAGGTAAAGCTTCACTTTGCAAAGCTTACCCAAATCACAAGCAAAGAAAATTAAAAAAACTGCATTTTTACTTGCACATGATTGGATGATGGAAGTCAGCAAAGCTTCTGCTCATTTACTAAGTTCTGGAGCAACTGCACTTTGTAAAGCGCACAGTCTATTTGCCTTTAGTAAATCAACCCCAGAGTGTGCAGAAAGCAACAGGTCACAGGATTCAATCCAACTAGACTGGCAATACACCCTGTTCCAAATTATTATGCAAATTCTATTTAAGTGTTACAAAGATTAAATATTTTGTTTTTCAGTTTAACTCATGGATGGCATTGTGTCTCAGGGCTCTTTTGATCACTGAAAACAATCTCGGACACCTGTGATAATTAGATTGGCAGGTGAGTACAATTCAAGGAAAAACTACTAAAGAAGGGTGTTCCAGATTATTAAACAGAGCACCATTTTCAAGCAATATGGGGAAGAAAAAGGATCTCTCTGCTGCCGAAAAGAGTGAAATAGTTCACTGTCTTGGACGAGATTCAAGCACAGGCGGGTTTGTGCAGATAAAGGCACATTGAGGAAGATTTCTGCCAGATCCATGCATCGGATCAAGAGAGCAGCTGCTAAAATACCATTACACAGCAGTCCTCCAGGGTCTTGCAACTGTACATAAACCTTCTATTCGGCCACCACTAACCAATGCTCACAAGCAGAAACGGCTGCATTGGGCAGAAAAATACATGAAGACTAATTTTCAAACAGTCCTGTTCACTGATGAGTGCCGTGCAACCCTGGATGGTCCAGATGGATGGAGTAGTGGATGGTTGGTGGATGGCCACCCTGTTCCAACAAGGCTGCAACGTCAGCAAGGCGGTGGTGGAGTCATGTTTTGGGCCGGAATCATGGGAACAGAGCTGGTCTGCCCATTTAGGGTCCCCGAAGGTGTAAAGATGACCTCTGCAAAGTATGTGGAGTCTATGACTGACCACTTTCTTCCCTGTTACAGAAGGAAGAACTATGCTTTCCGTAATAAAATCATCTTCATGCATGACAATGCACCATCTCATGCTGCAAAGAATACCTCTGCATCAATGACTGCTATGGGGATAAAAAGAGAGAAAGTCATGGTGTGGCCTCCATCCTCCCCTGACCTCAATCCTATTGAGAACCTTTGGAGCATCCTCAAGCAAAAGATCCATGAGGGTGGAAGACAGTTTACATCCAAACAGCAGCTCTGGGAGGCTATTCTGACATCTTGCAAACAAATTCAAGCAGAAACTGTCCAAAAACTCACAAGTTCAATGGATGCAAGACTTGTGAAGCTGCTAACAAATAAGGGGTCCTATGTTAAAATGTAACGTGACCTGTTAAAATGTTTAAAAAGTTAAAATGTTGTTAAAGGTTTGATTGAAATAGCTTTTGATTTCAGTAAATATGCTGCAAACACAACAAATGACAATTTTCAGTTCTTTATAACCTATAAAGTGTTTTGAAACTTACTGTGCGTAATAATTTGGAACAGTGCATTGTAAGTTTTTTATGTTTAAAAAAATACTGTTATCATTAGGCGGTTTGTTCAATAAAATTTGAATTGTACTCTTAATAGTTGATAACATGAGAATTATGCTGACTGTTATTTACATCAATTATTTAGTTAAATGAGAAAAATATAATTTGCATAATAATTTGGAACAGGGTGTAGATGCCACTATACTGTACGAATACAGATTATGTAATGAGCCAAAATGACACAATAGCAAAATTTACCTTTCTCTGATCGAACTGCAATAAAGTGACTTCTGATCTGTGGGTTGCTGTACATTGGATATGATCATTTCTTTTTGCATCACCTTAATAAATAAACCCAAAACAAGTAAAGAAGACCGCAATTCTCATCTATTTCATCATGGTTCAAAGACATGCTGGTAGGTGAATTGATTCCTGTCTAAATTGGCCCTAGTATGTGTATCTATGAATGTGAGTTAGGGACCTTAGATTGTACGCCCCTTGAGGGTAAGGGACTGATGTGAATGTACAATATATATATTATATTATATAGTACCTGAAATAAATAAATAATGGTTCAGAGGCAGGGGTGGACTGACCATTTGCAAACTCGGGCACTGCCCGAGTGCCCGGGATCAGTAGGGGGCCCCATGAGATGCCCCTGGTACCTTTTTCATAGGCTTTTTTGAGTTTGGGCAAGGACACGGGCCCCATGATCCCCTATTGCCCCGGGGGCCCCATGAGTTGTCAGTCCGCCCCTGTTCAGAGGCTATCATGGCCTAGGGAATATTTGAACATAACAACACAGAAGGAATAAAAACTGGCATTGAAGTAATACGGTTAATTTATCCACTGCACAATTTACTGCATATATTGATCCAATTCCATTTAAAGCAGTCTCTGTTTCATTATACATTAAGAACAAAATGTAATCTGTAATTTCCTAGCTTGTGCCAAGACCAAGGGTGTTTATAATTTAGCTAGCATTATTCTAGAAGCCAAAAAAAATATAACAAACAAAATAAGAAACAAAAAAATTAGGGAAAACAGATGAAATTATGAAACAAAGGCAGTAATATGTTGCTTACTAGAAAACGTTGACCCATAGTAAATGCAGTTTAGTGGACTGGTTTTCAATAAAGGAAATGTATACTATAAAAGAGGAAATACATACAGTACATGGTCATGAGTTGCTCCTATGTCGTTGAATGAGAAATGTATCAGCAGGGATTAGGTGGAGCTACGAAGCTAAGAATTGTGTTTAGTCCTGGAAACAAATCCTTAGACTACTTTTATACATACCCTTCATGTTATAATTATGTATGGTCGTTTTCCCTGACAGACTTGCTATGTTTTTTTTTTTACTTTTTATGTAGAGCATTGGACTCAGGGATAATCTGTATTACATTGCCTGCCAGTAACTCTGACGAGAAGACTTCAGAGTAAGGGGTGGGTATAAAGAGACCTGTCTATTTTGTAGGCTGGAAACCCCCTGGTAAGCCTGCCATCAGTGGACTTTGACAAAACAAGGAGGCAATGTTCTAAATGGGTCCTTTTTCCGTTCTCTCATTGAGGGAAAAAGGTCTCCTTTTGTAGCCTCCCCTTTTGGAGAGAAGTCTTAGAAGAAAGTTCCCCATTGAGAAGACTATTTACTTGTGTAGCACTACCCCCTAGGAGCTGCAAAAGACTTTGGGTCCTCCTATAGCCCTGCACAGCCAGGCAACATGCATTCTCACGCAGCCTTGCATCCAGGAGTCAGAGATCAGTCCTTGAGCTTTGTTTTTTGGGGGATTTTATAGGGGGATTTGAACTGGGATAGGGTTAAGGGTGTACAGGATGCCCAATGGAACCAATGAACTGAGGACAACTTCCTGGAACTATTTGCAAGCCTCCACTGCAACACAGTCTCTGTTGGAGAGCTAGCCAGTATCTCCCAATGTAACACCCCAGACCCTAGATGAATTCACCTTCTTTCACTCAGCAATCTGTTGGTATTCCTGAGCAGTGTATTTGGTGGCTGTCTCTTTAGGAAAGGGACAGTCCTAGATAGGTTGTTTCTCACCCTGGTTTTCCTCCTTCTTCTATCCACCCAGGGGGTGCAGGAGTACTCACTCAAATCCTCTCCTGTACCACTGATGGGTTGTTGGCTGCTACCACCCCTTCTAACTAGGCCGCTCCTTCCCTGCTGTAGAGGTGATCCTCCCTCTGGGGGCCAATGAAGCTCCAAGCTTTCCTCCTTTCCAGCTCCACCATTTGGAGGTGAGTCCCTCTCTCCACCTGAGCTCCCTCTCAGGCTCCTGCCTTCAGCCTCACATCTTCCTCTCTGTCTTCCACCCAAACTCTCCTGCTGCTGAACAGGCTCAATCACTTTTAATGGTTGTCCTGGCCCCTTGCCAGGTCTCTTGTTGGGCATTGGCCAGGATCCCTTAAGAGTACAAGCCAGCCACTTCTTATATCCACCCACTGCTTCTAGAGTTTCCTCCAAAGAGGGGCTGGCCTGCAGAGCCCCTCAGCCCTGACCACAATTTGACCTCCTGACTATTGCACCCAGGATGCTACTCAGCCCTTTTCTCTACCAATCAGGACTCCCAAGCTCCCAAGCCAACGTATCACACCTCTGCATGCAGGCCATGTGCCTGAAGGCCACAGGCACGTAATTTTGTCTTATTCTAGTCATTATTGGAATGGAGAAACACTAGAACCATTTGTTTTGTGGCTGCTGTATTCCATTTGAAGCTGCGTGATGCTTCTGGATGTGGAGACTAAACCAAGTGACTGCTAGCCAAGTAGGAGTCCTTGAGAGTTTTGGGTATTTCAACTCTTCCTGTCCTTTTTTTAAGAAGCTGGGATAAATTAATCTGCAATCAAGCTAAACCGTAATCAAGTCTTGACCTAATTTCCTTCTGTGATGCAAAAAGATAATGTAAGTAATTAATGCAAATGACAAGGTAATCCTAAGGGATAGTTCCTCTTATATCATCAAGATCAGGTGTAGACAATGAAGACATAAGAACTCGGGAAAGTAACTTGGTGAACGCTTGGGATCCCTGATACCCTGGTGCTACAGCATTAAGATGCAATTGCTGCTAGGTGATAGTCATTTCACATGCCCCCCCCCCCCCCCCCCAAAAAAAAAAATTGCACTTGCTATTTTGAAACTTTTTAAAAGCAAATATAACATTTTTAAACTGCAATGATACCAAGGCTTTCCATATATATATATATATATATATACAGTATACAGAGATTTTTTCAGCGGGGACACGGGGGAATACAGTTCTGGTACCTCCAGCAATGAATGTATGTAATGGCAAGGGGTTCTGGGGTGTGCTGGTAGATCTATTGTCACTGAAGGGGATCTAATGTAATGGGGTTTAATTATTGCTGGAAGGGGTCTACTCAGGGGCGGACTGACAACTCATGGGGCCCCCAGGCAATAGGGGATTATGGGGCCCCTGTGTCCTTGCCCAACCTCAAAAAAGCCTATGAAAAAGGTACCAGGGGCATCTCATGGGGCCCCCTACTGACCCCGGGCCCTCGGGCAGTGCCCGAGTTTCCAAATTGGCAGTCCGCCCCGGCTCTACTGTTGAGGGAGAGGTCAATTGTCTATTGTTGCTGGCTGTAGGAGAGTCTATTGATGCTGGATGTTGGGAAATCTGTTGTAGCTTCTCGGGGTCTATTGTTGCTGGGGTGGTATTTTGTTTTGGGAGTCCATTGTTGCTGGAGAAATCTATTGTTGCTATGGGGTCCATTGCTGCTGGCTGCAGGAAATCTATCTTTCAGCTTTTCTTGTTATCATTACCAAATTTCATACAAATTATTTAGCACCACAAAATTGTACTTGGTTCTGTATTCTCTATAAGGAGGGGTACTGGGAGGTGGGTTGGGGGTGGAACAAAGTGATGGTGCTTGGAGGTGGGTGGGGGGCGGAGACAAGAAGTGACTCAGAAGTGACTCAGAGGCAGGAGGAACGGAGAAAAAAAGCCCTGTCAGTATGTATGTGCATATATATACAATATATATATATATATATATATATATATATATATATATATATAAAAATATATATATAATATGAAGGGCTTTTTATTCATCTGGTACATGCTGGCACACAGTGCATCTTTCGGACCTCTGATCAGTGGGATCCACAGTGACAGACAGCAGAGTCAATCTCTGCTTTCACACATGTAAACAAAGTGCTGGGACAGAGGAATTTACTCTACTCAATTCCTTTGCTGACTGATGACATTATCTAATGCAGAGCCTGACAGAGAAATGAGTATTGTAAGTGTTCTGCCTCTGCTGCTTGTTTACAGTGACAGTTGAACTGTTTGTAACTGAATGGTCAGGAGGTCTGAATGAGGAACAGCTTAAAGCAGTTTCAAAGACTGAAAGTTTTTCACCTTCATGCATTCTATGAATAAAGATAAAAAAAAGGTAAGTATGTAGCCCCCCCTCTCCCCCCAGCCTCCCCTAATACTTACCTGAGCCTGATCTCGATCCAGCGATGTGCATTAGAGCATTGGCTCTCCTGTCTCTCTCTTTCTTCTCATTGGCTTAAAGACAGCAGTAGGAGCCATTAGCTCCCACTACTTTCAAATACAGCCAATAAGTAGGGAGCAGGGGGTGAGGGTCTGGAGCGAGCACACATGATTGCCCCCACAGCAAGTGGCTTGCTATAGAGGCACTCAGCAGGGGGGATTACCCAGGAGCACCATTGGGGGAAGCGAGAGAAGCAGGATTGGGGCTTTTTTGTGCAAAACCATTGCAGATAAGAGCAGATAAGTATGACATGTTTGTTAGTTTAAAAAAATAGTCTTTAATTATCACTTTAACTTGAAGGGCAAATAACTCTGTTATCTGGGGGACTGATTGATTAAGTCAGTGTTTCTCAACCTTTTCTGTCACTGCACCCTTGAAAAGTATTTTCAGTCTCAGGACACCCCAGGCTAAGGCTTGGTTAATATTACTGTGTATGTATCAGGAATGCGTGCAAAGTGGCAGAGGCGCAGGGGTGCCATTAATTCTTAATAGTATCCCCATCCACTGACAAACAGGTGCGTTTCTGCATGCAACTTATTGGTGCAGCTTAATTTAAAAAAATGTTTAATATGGGTCAGGACTTCTTTTCCTGTGTTCCTGTGGGTGGGGAAGTTCATTAAAATAAATGGACTGCCCTACATGTAGCACACAACCTCACAGATGTGAACTAAGGACTCATTCACATGTGAGGTTGGGGGATGGTAAACCTACATGGTAATGACATGTTCTTAATACCACCCCTCACCCCCCAACTGTTCCCCCTTTCACTGCAGAGGCAGCAGCCATGTTCGTACATATTTTGCAGCCTTGGCAGGAAGCATACCCCCATGCTGCAACCACCCTGTAACCATATGCATTGCATGGAGGTGGTGCATTTAGGAAGTTAAAACAGGCAGTGAAAAGGTGACATATCTCCACTTCACTGCCTGTCAATTGTCTCTGAAAAGCAATTGCGGTATGGATCACTTTTCAAAGAAGTGGCAGTCATTGCCACTATTGTCAACAAACCCTAAAAAAAAGCACTTTTGATCATACAGTATTAGGGGTGAAGATTAACAGTAACATGTACACACATATAAACATACATAAACTCACATACATACAGTACAGTACATACATGTACACATAAACTCTCTCACACACATACACACACATATACATATAGATTTTTAAAAACTGCAGTACTTTACCTGCACCTGCACTGTACTGTAGGCAGATCAGATCAGGAAAGATGCTTCCCCTTCTTCTACTCTGCGATAACTGTCCTTAACTGTCCAGTACAAGCTCCCATTGTACTGATGTACAGTTCAGTGGAGCAGTGGGAGCTTGACCACAGCCTTTCTCAACCAAGATGTCACAATACCCCAGGATGCCATGGCACCTTGGTTGAGAAAGGCTAGGCTTAGCTATCAATACAAAAGTGGATATGGTCTAGTGGAAGTCTTAAAAGGCCAGGTCATTCTTTTAAGATACAGAAATAATCTCCAAATGCTACTACACACCATATGCCATGCTGTAAATTCCCTGTCCCACAATATTTCATTCCATATGCCATGCTTTACATTTCCTATTATTCTCCAACTCATTCTGTACTCTAGGGAAGTCCTTGATGTTCGAGTCGAACATAAGTACAATTCGAGCATCGGGTGTTCGTCTGTTCTGCAAACACACAAACATTTTGGGCATTCAGCAGGCTGTTTGCCCGCATAGCCCCACAATGCATTGCACTCAGACAGTGCATTTTGATTGGCCAAAGCACAGCACCTGACCGCAGGCCAATCACAGCACAATTAGACGGAGCTAGAGGTGACATCACCGCAAGCTCCACTTAATTGTTTTTATCTGACCTGCAAATTGCAGATGCAGTGAGTGCTCGGTGGGTGCGGGCGGGTCTGCGGGTGTGTTATATCGACAGAACCATTTTTTTTTTTTTTAACAAAGGACTTGTCAAAGACTGTCTACTGTCATTTACATATACATAAACACTACACTACCTGATACTCATTTACATGGGGGGGGGGGGCAATTATTTTTACATTCAGCTGTCAGTGGGGAACTCCGCTGACAGCTGAAACATTACCACATGTTTTCACTACTAAAATACCGCATGACTTAATATATATTTTAGTGAATTCCAACGTTTTTTGGAAAAATGCTGTACGGTATCTTACAGCATACTTGGATGTGGTAAGATACCACTTAGTGGATTGTCCCCTGGATTCGAAGTTCGCGGTCGAACTCTCTTTAGGTTCCAATGCTTGACTGTGAGTCTAACAGGAGGGTGTTCAGCCCACCATTACCTTACACCATGCTGTCAATTCCCTATTGCACAACACCTCATTACATATATCGTGTTGTGTATTCCATCTTCTGCACCACCTTATACTGTATACTATGCTGTATATTCCCCATTCTGCACCACTTCATTCCATATGACATGCTGTATGCTCCCTACTCTGCCCTGCCTCATTTTGTATCCCATGCTGTTCGTTTCATATCCCCTATTCCATGTCACCTCATTTCATATGCCATGTTGTACATTACCTACTGAACACAGCCTTATTCAGTATTGTTGCTGTTGGGGGATTTATTGATGCTGCTGGGAGATTTATTGATGCTGCTGGGAGATTTATTGTTGCTGCTGAGGGATCTATTGATGCTTCTTGGGGGTATATTGATGGTGCTGGAGGATTTATTATTGTTGATGCTGGTCCATGTATTGTTGCTTCTGGGGGAATTATTGATCCTATTGGATAATTTATTGTTGCTTCTGGGGATTTCTATTGTTGCTGGGGGATTTAATGTTACTGTTAGAGGATTTATTGATGATGCTAGGGAGTTTATAGCTTATGTTGGAGGAATTTATGTTGCTGCCAGAGAATTCTTGTTACTGCGGGGGGGACTATTGTTGCTGACAGTGGAAACTATTGTAACTGCTGGAGCATTTATTGTAGCTGCAGAGAAATTTTTTTCTATAAAAGAAGGCAGTGCTAGGAGGCAGGTGGGTGTGAAGACAAGGGACGAGGCTGGGAAGTGGGTAAGGGGATGAGACAAGTGTGACCTGGATGTGGAGGGAGTAACTTGCAGTACCTGCACCTATTCTCTGAGAGAGAAAAAATAAATAAATATATATATATACAGTGGGGATCGAAAGTTTGGGCACCCCAGCTAAATATTTGTATTAATGTGCATAAAGAAGCCAAGGAAAGATGGAAAAATCTCCAAAAGGCATCAAATTACAGATTAGACATTCTTATAATATGTCAACAAAAGTTAGATTTTATTTCCATCATTTACACTTTCAAAATAACAGAAAACAAAAAAATGGCTTCTGCAAAAGTTTGGGCACCCTGCAGAATTTATAGCATGCACTGCCCCCTTTGCAAAGCTGAGACCTGCCAGTGTCATGGATTGTTCTCAATCATCGTCTGGGAAGACCAGGTGATGTCAATCTCAAAGGTTTTAAATGCCCAGACTCATCTGACCTTGCCCCAACAATCAGCACCATGGGTTCTTCTAAGCAGTTGTCTAGAAAACTGAAACTGAAAATAGTTGACGCTCACAAAGCTGGAGAAGGCTATAAGAAGATAGCAAAGCATTTTCAGATGTCAATATCCTCTGTTCGGAATGTAATTAAGAAATGGCAGTCATCAGGAACAGTGGAAGTTAAAGCAAGATCTGGAAGACCAAGAAAAATATCAGACAGAACAGCTCGCAGGATTGTGAGAAAAACAATTCAAAACCCACGTTTGACTGCACGATCCCTCCAGAAAGATCTGGCAGACACTGGAGTTGTGGTACACTATTCCACTATAAAGAGATACTTGTACAAATATGGTCTTCATGGAAGAGTCATCAGAAGAAAACCTCTTTTACATCCTCACCACAAAAATCATCGTTTGAACTTTGCAAATGAACATATAGACAAGCCTGATGCATGTTGGAAACAAGTTCTGTGGACCGATGAGGTTAAAATTGAACTTTTTGGCCGGAATGAGCAAAGGTACGTTTGGAGAAGAAGGGGCACAGAATTTAATGAAAAGAACCTCTGTCCAACTGTTAAGCATGGGGTTGGATCAATCATGCTTTGGGGTTGTGTTGCAGCCAGTGGCACAGGGAACATCTCACGAGTAGAAGGAAAAATGGATTCAATAAAATTTCAGCAAATTTTGGATGGTAACTTGATGCCATCTGTGAAAAAGCTGAAGTTAAAGAGAGGATGGCTTCTACAAATGGATAATGATCCTAAGCACACCTCAAAATCCACGGGGGATTACATCAAGAGGCGTAAACTGAAGGTTTTGCCATGGCCTTCACAATCTCCTGACCTCAACATAATTGAAACTCTATGGATAGACCTTAAAAGAGCAGTGCGTGACAGACAGCCCAGAAATCTCAAAGAACTGGAAGACTTTTGTAAGGAAGAATGGGCAAAGATACCTCAAACAAGAATTGAAAGACTCTTGGCTGGCTACAAAAAGCGTTTTCAAGCTGTGATACTTGCCAAAGGGGGCAGTACAAGATATTAACTCTGCAGGGTGCCCAAACTTTTGCAGACGCCATTTTTTTGTTTTCTGTTATTTTGAAAGTGTAAATGATGGAAATACAATCTAACTTTTGTTGACATATTATAAGAATGTCTACTCTGTAATTTGATGCCTTTTGGAGATTTTTCCATCTTTCCTTGGCTTCTTTATGCACATTAATACAAATATTTAGCTGGGGTGCCCAAACTTTCGATCCCCACTCTATATATATATATATATATATATATATACTCAACAGCTGGACCCCCTTTTGCCTTCAGAACTGCCTAATTCTTCATGGCATAGATTCAACAAGGTGTTGGAAACATTCCTCAGAGATTTTGCTCCATATTGACATGATAGCATCACGCAGTTGTTACAGATTTTTTGGCTGCACATCAATGATGAGAATCTCCCGTTCCACCACATTCCAAAGGTGCTCTATTGGATTGAGATCTGGTGGCTGTGGAGGGCAATGGAGTACAGTGAACTCATTGTCATGTCCGAGAAACCAGTTGTAGATGATGTGAGCTTTGTGACATGGTGCATTATCCTGCTGGAAGTAGCCATCAGAAGATGGGTACACTGTAGTCATAAAGGGATGGACGTGGTCAGCAACAATATTCAGGTAGGTTGTGGCATTTAAACAATGTTTAATTGGTACTAAGGGGCCCAAAATGTGCCAAAGAAATTTCTCACACACCATTACACACCACCACCTGCCTGAACCGTTGGTACAAGGCAGGATAGAGCCACGCTTTCATGTTGTTTACGCCAAATTCTGACCCTACCATCTGAATGTCGCAGCTGAAATCGTGACCACGCAACATTTTTACATTCTTCTATTGTCCAATTTTGGTGAGCCTGTGTGAATTGTAACCTCCGTTTCCTGTTCTTAGCTGGCAAGAGTGGAATCCTGTGTGGTCTTCTGCTGCTGTAGCCCATCTGCTTCAAGGTTCGACGTGTTGTGTGTTCAGATATGGAATTCTGCTTTCCTTGGTTGTAATGAGTGGTTATTTGCATTACTGTTGCCTTATCATCTCAAACCATTCTGCCCATTCTCCTCTAACATCAACATGGCATGTTTTTCCACACAGCTGCTGCTCACTGGATATTTTTTCTTTTTCAGACCATTCTCTGTAAACCCTAGAGATGGTTGTGCATGAAAATCCCAGTAGATCAACAGTTTTTGAAATACTGAGACCAGCCCATCTGGCACCAACAACCATGCCATATTCAAAATCACTTAAATCTCCTTTCTTCCCCATTCTGATGCTCGGTTTGAACTTCAGCAAGTTGTCTTCACCACATCTAGATGCCTAAATGTGTTGAGTTGCTGCCATGTGATTAGCTGAGTAGCAATTTGTATTACTGAGCAATTAAACAGGTGTACCTAATAGGCTGGTGAGTGTATATGTTAGTAATAACCAAGCATGGTCTTTAATGCCCCTGAAGCACTAATCAATGTCAACTCTCTACATATCAAATGTAATTTTCAAGGCAGATTTGAATTTAACCAGTGGTTGTGAGACCCATATAAGAACCATGTTTATATTGGTCAAAACAAACCAGAGCAAGTGTAAGATAAGTAAATAAAAAACAGATGACAGTAGTAGTCATGATGGGGACTTTGTACAGCTTTGGCGTTACCATGACTGCTCATGGCCTCTACACAAGACCAGCTATACTCACACTGATGCAGCTTAACCTGCTTTTTTGTTTCAGCAGGGCTAAAATTTTCTTTTTAGAAAAAAACTTCAATTACCGTGAAAACAACAGCCATCTATATTTAAATAAATATTTAGTAAAAAGCAAAAACACTCAGCCTTTCAGTGTGTTTAAAATAAGCATACATATAAAAAGAAAAATCATTTTTCTTCTCTCCATTTCTTCATTTTCATTGGAACATTTCTGGATACAACAGGATTCAGCAAAGTAGAGAAATGCAGAGAACTCAAATAACCTTATATCCTGTCAGCCTGCCAAAGATGCTTTTAGACACTCCACTTTCTTGCCATTGGACTAGGTAGGGGTCATAATCTACATTGCCATTCACTGCTGTTATAGAGAGGGTCAGAAATTCTAATGCAGAGTGACCCACTGTGTGGAACATAGGCTTCTACAAGTAATCAGTGTGCCCCTAACTTATGAAAAACATTTTTTTTGTTTTATATACGTTGGCAATAATATTAAGCCCTAAAAATAGAATAGAATAAAATAGGAAAAAATAATGTAGTACATAGATTATTGTGTGTATATAATATATGTACAGTTAGGTCCATATATATTTGGACACAGGCACAATTTTCATACTTTTGGCTATGTATAACACCAGAATAAATTAAAATGAAACAATCCAAATGAATTTGAAGTGCAGACTTTCAGCTTTAATTCAAGGGGTTGAACATAAATATCAAGTACAAATTTTAGGAACTGCAACCATTTTTATACACAGTCCCTCCATTTTCAGAGGCTCAAATGTAATTGGACAAATGAATATAATCAAAAATAAAATGTTTGTTTTTAATATTTTGTTGAGAATCATTTACTGGCAATGACTACCTGAAGTCTGGAACCCATGGACATTGGGTTTCCTTCTTTCTGATGCTTTGCCAGTCTCTAACTGCAGCTGTCTTCAGTTGTTCTTTGTTTGTGGGTCTTTCTGCCTTTAGTTTTGCCTTCAGCAAGTGAAATGCATGCTCAATTGGGTTGAGATCAGGTGATTGACTCGGCCATTGCAGAATAGTTCACTTATTTTCCTTCAAAAGCTCCATCCAATCTGGCTGCATGACCCAATCCCACTGGAATCCATGCATGCCCATGCCATCACACTGCTTCCACCATGTTTTACAGATGATGTTGTGCTTTGGATCATGAGCTGTTCCAAGTCTGCGCCACACTTTTTTCTTCTCGTCATTCTGGTACAGATTAATCTTAGTTTCATCCGTCCTTAGAATACTTTTCCAGAACTTGTCTGGCTTTTTTAGATGTTTTTTGGCAAAGTCTATTCTTCAGGCTTATGAATAGTTTGCACCTTGTGGCAAACCCTCTGTATTTGCTCTCGTGAAGTCTTCTCTTGATTGTAGACTTTGACAATGATACAACCACCTCCTGGAGAGTATCCTTCACTTGTCTGGATGTTGTGAATGGGTTTTTCTTTACCATAGAGAGGATCCTGCGATCATCCACCACTGTTGTCTTCCGCGGACGTCCATGTCTTTTTATGTTGCCGAGCTCACCGGTGCATTCTTCTTTCCTCAGAATGTACCAAACTGTTGATTTGGCCACTCCTAATGTTGCTGTTATCTCTCTGATGGATTTGTTTCATATTTTGAACGCATGATGTAGGTTCACAGCAATAGATTCCAAATGCAAATACCACACTTAGAATAAACTCCAGACCTTTGACCTGCTTAATTAATGAAGAAATAATGAAGGAGTTGCCCACACCTGGCCATGAAACAACTTTTGCTTCAATTGTCCAATTACTTTTGGTCTCTTGAAAAAAGGGGGATGGCTACTCTTAAGAGCTGTAATTCCTAAACCCTTCCTCCAATTCAGATGTACATACCCTCACATTAAACCTAAGAGTGTGCACTTTCAGCCCATTATATAACTATAGCTTGAATATGTTTTGGAAAATACCTGAAAAACACTAAATTTGTGCCTGTTTCCAAATATATATGGAACTAAATGTTTATATATCACAGGAAACAAATTTTCTTTGACTCTTTGTCCTTTACTACCCTTAAGTAATGTCCGTGTACAGTACATGTGTTTTATATTGTGAATATTAGCATGCTATCTCTTCAATCAACATTTTGCACTATAATTAAAAAACTCTAAGCACCATAATCTTCCAAAACACCAAATAAAATGTGTTCTCTGTAAAGCAGAACTAAAATACTTATATACCCTGCTGCCTGTGTCAGCTGAAGTTTCTTGAGCAACTGGTACTTCTTCAAGTGTAAGTCACCTGGTCCCCTTCTGTGCTCAGTGGTTCCTCCTGCCAACCTACACTTCAGTACAAGACAAAGTAGTGATGCAGAGGTCATTGGGAAACACAATGAATAGTAGAATAGGTGAGCATTAACTTGATTTTTTACAGGAACACTTTTTTATTGAGAATTTTTGTTAAATTATAGGACTAATTTAAAATTGCAGTCTAAAAAGCACAACAAAGACTCCTGTATGTTCTTCCTGTACAGTATTTGTGTAGATTTCTTCCCACAAAGCAAATGCATACTAATAGGTTAATTGGTTCCTGACTAATCTAGACCTAGTTTGCAGTTCCTAAATGGAATAGCCTATTTTGAGCCTGTAGGCAGGTGTTGCACTGCCATTTGTCTACTGACCTGAAGGTAGTAGCACTGCATCAGGAAACCATTGGGGACTAATTTATGTCCTATTATAGGCTCCAGGTGGCAATTTCCCAGAGACCAGCAACTGGATGCTGAAATCCTGTGAGATTAAGGTGGCCATCTTGACATAGAAGTGCTTAAATAGCTGTTTCTGCATCAGTCAGCATACCTAAAGTGTGGACGTGAGCCAGGAATAGAGCCCCACTTGTTAGGAAGAGGTACATGGTAAGGAGGGAAAGAATAGGTTTCTACTAACAGGGAATCTTTTCTGCCAGATTTCCAGAATTATCTCCCACTATCAGCGGATAAACCACAAAGACTTTAGGGATCTCAGGGCAACTCAGTGGTCAGAACAAAAGTAACGTAATGCAGTTCAATTCAACACAGAAAAAATACAAATAGATAAGACAAAACACATTCTGTGGTCTGTAAGCTCATATTATTTTCCTATTGAAAAAATGCCTTGTTGACACATTACCTTTTTGCTTGGAGAAGTGTGTAACCTGCAACATATGTTGTGCAATTTCTGTAAACTACCTTATTTTCTACAATATATAGTAACTTTTAAGTACCACTTTTGGGGTATGCTGGTTAAGCCCCACCCACAAGCCCCTTTTGCATTAATGATCTGTAACTCCTAGATTGTAAGCTCTAACGAGCAGGGCCCTCTGTTTCTTTCTATACCAAATTGTATTGTAACTGTAATGTCTACCTTCATTTTGTAACGCGCTGTGCAAACTGTTGACGCTATATAAATCCTGAAATAATAATAATGACCATATTACCTCCTGCTGTGGATGAACATAGTCTCCAAGAGAAAACTGAACCCAGGCACTCTGCACTGCAAGATTACAATGCTAACCATTGTACTGCTAGGATACTGAGTGCCATCTTATATCCAAATGCACTTCCCAGCAATACAGACCACCAAACAAGGGAAAGGGATGGTTTCACCGTTTTTCCAGTATTCATTATGGAAAATTCCACATGAATAAAAAAAAAAAACAATGACCATCAATTTGACTTTTGATTTGCTCATTTGAGCTCCCTTGGGGCTAGGTTACGTGGGTGTGTTCCAGTATGAAATTTGTTTCTTCATCTCAGGATCATACGAACATAAGAACTTCATTCTTATTATATATTCTCATTATATTTTGGACATGTATTGCCCTGAATGCACATCACACGCGACATCATCACCCTAAGAACGAAAGTGTTATTGATAGGATTACCAGATGAAAATAAAAGGAATTCCTGAATAAAGAGAAAAATACAGCCACAACATCTATGAAATGGTGAGTTGCATTATAAAACATTTTAGTTTTTGTCTTTAGTTACACATTAAATTTTAAGCCACACTACTAGCCGTATTACATACAGCCTTCAGGCACACATTCCATACCCTTATAGTGGTTGTAAATCTCAGACATGAAAAATGAACAAAGCACATCCCGTTATAGTGTGTACTAACCTGAGTCCAAAGCATTATCTCTGATCTCTCCTCTCCCTACTATCTGCATGACTCATTCTTAAATGATTATGCTGAAACCTCTGCTTCTCGGGAGACACCCCCCTTCCCCCACACAGCAGATGACTCATACCCTCAGCTCTATGTTTCCCTGTGCCTGTTAAGAGGGGGGGATGTGTCATTTCCCTCCATTCAGTTATCAGATTTCATAGAGCTGTGTGCTCTAGCTCTGCAGTGTGTGTGACATCAGATCCCCACCCCCTGCTTTCCACTGCCAAGAGATGCTATGTAAAATGTGTGTTTTGGAAGGCTGCAGAGAAGAAAAGACTGCAGATAAATAGGTACAGCTTGTATAACCGGATTTGTTTCATCTCTGTGTATCACTTGAGGCCAGTTTGGGTTTATGTAAGGGTTTACAACCACTTTAAGGCAGCTGCATTTAGCACGAATAGTTTTATAGGATTATAGCTACATAGAGATATACATACACATATAAAAACTTTTCAGACAATGTTGCCAACAACGAATATTCTATTTGAGGCTTACATTCATAATAAAGCAGTAAAGAAAACATTTTGAAAGACATTTTCATTACCTTGGTACTTATTAATATTATCACCATCATAATCATCATCGTTAGAGAGCTGGCTCTTCCCCATCTATTTTATTAGTTGCCCTTCATCCTACGTTAGAATATAAGCATCTCTGTTACTAGTCTGCTAGGAAAAGCTGATTGATTATTACTTATAATTGGTCCATTACGTTCTGGATTCAGAACATGTAAAGAAGCCCAAATATTCCGAGAGTTGCTGTTCAGAGACTGAGGGCACACATTCAAAGAAAGACCACGTTTAATAATCTATTTTTGAGCACAAATTGCTTTTGGAATGTGCCCCTGTGCACTGCTATTTCTCAACATCATTTCTGTAAAATCCTAATGTCACTCTGAGGTCTCACAGCTTCAAACAACTTTCATTACTGTTCTTGCAAGGTTTTATTGGGTCAATGCTTATGTCAAACCTTGTTTAGGTTCATTGATGAGAAGTCAGCTAGAGAGATATAAGTGCCAACCAGGAAAACCAATACACGCTTAATTTAAGCAGTAACTGCCAAAACACAGACCTGTATATTAGTTAAATGCTTTCTTTAAACTAGTTTGCAAACCTTAGCACATCTGCCAATTTGGGATTATAAAACTAAATACTAAAGGCTCTAATGCAAGTCTGAACACTAGCATCTTATAGATCATATTAATAAACTCAAAGGGCCAGTTTAGATCTATATGTTGAGACAAAATCTGATTTATGTGTCATCATTGTAATACACCGCACTTTGAGTGGTGTCTTGCGGTGCCATTTATTTAGAATGGCAAACCAAAGTACCTCTGCAGTAGGTGCCACCACCCCTATGTTGCAATTCATCACAACTCAAAAGAAATGCATTGTGGTGCACTGGATTAAAACAAAAAAGGCAAGGGAATTTTTTTCTCATTGGCATGCGTTGCCAGTCCATTCTAAATTAATGGGATGCCTTAACACATGTTAAAGCACAACAACATTACACGTCAATGCATGTGCCATAAGGCACTACAACAGAGCCCCCATATGTTTTTGGTGAGTGAGGAAGGGTCCCCTAACATTGGTGGTCAGTAGTCAATGCCACCTCAAGTTGGGGTCCATGGTAAGTACCCCCGTATATGGTGGTCAGTGGAGAAGGTCCCCTTTACATTGGTGGTCAGTGGTAAATGCTTCCTGACATTGGTGGTCAGTGGGAAAGTGCCCCTTACATTGGTGGTCAGTGGGAAAGTGACCCTTACATTAGTGGTCAGTAATAAGTGCAGTAGGGTAATCTTCATCTTTGCCTTTTTTATGGGCCAGGTGGTCTTTACTGATGCAGACAGTTACACTGACATAATGACATCAGCACCACTCTCTGCACCAGTATACTGTGAATGAAGAGCACCATGGTGAATCTACCTCAAGGTGCAGTCTTCTGGGCTGATTGATGCTGGGCATCATTCAACTGGTGACTATGGATATATTGTGGCCAAATATAGGTACAGCAAGGGACAACTGTGGCATAAAGGTGAGTATTATCAGTGGTGTATCATTCACCCTGCACTGCTATATGGTAATTATCTGCGAGAAATATCCATCTGTAATATCGCCCATGCCATGTATGAATGCTAATTCACCCGCACTGCTATATGGTAATTATCTGCGAGCAATATCCATCTGTAATATCGCCCATGCCATGTATGAATGCTAATTCACCCCGCACTGCTATATGGTAATTGTCTGCGAGCAATACCCATCTGTAATATCGCCCATGCCATGTATGAATGCTAATTCACCCTGCACTGCTATATGGTAATCTATACTGCTTTTAAAATCCACCTCTAACTGAAGCAGATTCATAACTATCAATGTTCTTATTGGTCATTCTTACTGCTTCAAAAATCTTTAACTCTGGTCCATATTACTGTGGTGTTTATTTTGCTCTTATTGTCTAACCCAAATTTATTAGTGGATCCTAATCTTTACAACTCTGCCCTCTCTTGTAGTCCTCCTTTGGTGTGATAAGTTTGCCCTGCTAGCCACCTGTCTCTGCTAAGCATTCCTAATTGATTACTTGGCAATTACCCCACCCAACTCAGTATAAATTTAGGCCTTCCTTAGGGGGGGCACAGCCAGGGGTAGCATTGGCAACTATCATCATGAATAAAGTATTGATCATGGATTAAGCATTACACTTAGGCTCTGCACTCCAGCGAATGCACAAAGCGAGAAACAAGAGCAGACAACCTCAAATACTAATCAGACTTCAGATGACCTGTTTCCACATCCAGCTTTTTCAGCTCTTATCCAGTCTGCTTCATCTCCACTCTGTAAAATGCACTCCCTACTCCTCCTTCTCACAGTTGTGTCCTCTCTCCTCAAACTCTCTCCTTCACCCCTCTTCTCCACCCCACAGCTTATATATATCACCCTCACTCCTTTCTTCACCTTGTTACTGTACTCATCAACTCCTGCTAATTCTGAACCCACACACTAATATAACCTCCAGGACACTGGAACCTGTCCCTCAATATAAGTTATACTCCCATATTACCTCCCTCACACTTCTGCTTCTCCTAACATCTGGAGACATTTCCACAAATCCTGGGCCGCCATCTTTTTCCTTTGATCAACACACCCGGCACCCCCTATTCTCCAACAGCAGCCACAATCCACACAATCTAGTTACTATTCCTCGTCTTCCTAGAACCAGCATCCCCTTTTCCTGTGCCCTCTGGAATGCCCGCTCTGTCTGTAACAAACTCACCTCTGTCCATGACCTTTTTATCACAAACTCCTTTAACTTGCTTGCAATTACAGAAACCTGGCTTCATGAATCTGACTCTCCCTCTCTTGCTGCCCTCTCCCATGGTGGTCTCCTCTGGACTCACTCTCCCAAGCCTAGTGGATGGAAAGGAGGTGGAGTAGGAATCCTCCTATCCCCTCAAAGCACTTTTCAGGTCCTCCATTCACCTCCCTCTCTGTCCCTCTCCTCATTTGAAGTTCACTCTATTCGTCTGTTCTCTCCAGTTTCTTTAAGAATTGCTGTGATCTATCGTCCCCCTGGACCGGTATCAAGCTTCCTTGGTGACTTCTCTGCCTGGCTGCCTTACTTTCTCTCTTCTGAAATTCCCACTCTTAGTGACTTCAACATCCCTGTAAATCTTAACACTCCTGCTATCTCTAAACTTCTGAGCCTAACCACTTCTTTTGACCTAAAATAATGGACACATGCTTCTACTCACTCGAATGGTAACTGCCTCGACCTTGTATTCTCCTAACTATGCACTCCTTGCAACCTCACCAACTTTCTTCTTCCTCTCTCTGATCACTCCCTTATTATCTCCACTCTCTCCTTGGCTTCCTCCTCGTCTTCCAACTACCAAACAGTTACCCATAGAAACCTTCGCTATCTTAACCCTTCTCTTCTTTTTTCAGCAACAGATTGTCTCTATGACAAAATCTCAGCCCTGTCCTGCCCCAACCTGGCCACTTCTGTCTACAGTAGTTCACTGTCATCCACCCTGGACACATTGGCCCCCCTCACTACACACAGAATTAGGCCCCGACTGCTACAGCCCTGGCAAAATGACAATACCAGATGCCTCAAAACACGTGTGGTGTCTTTTGAGCGTTTATGGCGTAAAACTAAGACCCATCAAGACTTCTACCAATATAAATATGTCCTTCAAAAATACAATTCTTGTCTCCACACTGCCAAACAGACCTATTTTATCACTATCATTAACACCCTCTCACGCAATATCCATCAGCTCTTTTCTACCTTTTGATAAATAAATAATGCAGCGCTGGAAATTCATAAAGTGACTAATGCATTAAATGTGAGCGCTAAATTGCGCTAAAAGTGATCACAATACAAATCAAGTGTACCGTCATATACTAACGTGATGAATAGTTACTTTTATAACCATCGTGGGGACCTGTTCTGTATACTGAGAGGGTCCTGTGAGTGAGGTCTGAAGTTATGCCTTGTATGCTGTCAGTGTGCCAGATGATTCCTATTCCTTACCTGAATCCAGATGACCACTGAGGATAAAATATACACATGCGCAATAATATTGTACTTCTGGTGAGTGCAATCACACTACTGATCCTTATCACGGAAGTCACATGCATGGATTTCCCGGAAAAATTGGACTGTTTTATGCCTTTCCATAATTTATTGATTATATGTCAACAATTGCAGTAATTATACACTAAAGTCACGATGGTTATAAAAGTCACTATTCATCACGTCAGTATATGACGGTACACTTGATTTGTATTGTGATCACTTTTAGTGCAATTTAGCACTCACATTTGATGCATTAGTCACTTTATGGATTTCCAGCACTGCATTATTTATTTATCAAGCTGTTTTGAGGATACAGAGGTTCATCCTGAATGCTAGCTGCTTTTGTTTAACCAGGCGCTCGCTAACTACTATTTTCTTATATCTTTTCTACCTTTAACTCTATACTTTGTCCTTCTCTACCTCCACCCACTAACTCATTCACTGCCCAGGAGATCGCTAATCACTTCAAAAATAAGACTGATACAATTTGTGATGAGATCTCCACTGTACAGATATCTCCCTCACCCTACACTCATTGTCCACCTGCACACTATACAGTATACTTCCCTTGTTTAACCCAGCTACTATAGAGGAGGTTGGTAAACTGTTTCTAAAGCCCACCTAACCACCTGCCCCCTCAAAAAATTCTATTTACTTGGTCTCCATGACTATACTCTCGGTTGGTTTGAATCTTACCTTTCTCACTGCACCTTCATTGTCACTTTCAACTCTACTTCCTCCTCTCCTACTCCTCTTGCTGTTGGGGTCCCCCAAGATTCTGTCCTTGGACCTCTCCTATTCTCAATCTACACTTTTTCCTTGGGTCAGCTGACAGCTTCCTATGGTTTCCAATACCATTTCTATGCTGAAGACACACAAATCTATCTCTCTACTCCTCAGCTCACCCCATCAGTTTCCACACATATCACCGATTTACTAACAGACATATCAGACTGAATATCACACCACTTCCTAAAACTCAGTCTATCCAAAACTGAGCTCATAAAATTTCCTCCCCCACGTGCCTCTTCCCCTGATTTCTCAGTCAGGATCAATAGCACCACTATCAACCCATCCCTGCATGTCAAGGTGCTAGGTGTAACCCTGGATTCTGAACTATCTTTTCATGCCCACATCCAATCCCTGCCCAAATAATGCCGCCTCAACCTCCGCAACATCTCCAGAATATGCCCCTTTTTAACCAATGATACCACAAAGCTCCTAATTCACTCCCTGGTAATCTCTCACCTTGACTACTGCAACTCCCTCCTCATTGGCTTACCTTTACATAGGCTATCCCCTTTCCAGTCCATCATGAATACTGCTGCCAGGCTCATCCATCTTACCAACCATTCAGTGTCTGCTATCCCTCTCTGCCAATCCCTCCACTGGCTTCCACTCGCCCAATGAATAAAATTCAAAATACTAACAACAACTTACAAAGCCATCCACAACTCTGCCCCCAGCTACATCACTAAATTGGTCTTAAAATATCAACCAAACCGCTTTCTTCAATCCTCCCAAGACCTTCTGCTATCTAGTTCCCATGTCACCTTCTCCCATGCTCGCCTCCAGGACTTCTCCCGAGCTTCTCCCATCCTATGGAACAGTCTAATGGCCAAACCGAAAGGGTCAACCAAAACGTGGAACGCTATATTCGTGCCTTCATTTCGGCCCATCAGGATGATTGGGTAGACCTTCTACCATGGGCTGAGTTTGCCCTTAATAACCATGCCAGTGCCAGTACTGGCAAGACCCCCTTTTTCACGGTGTATGGTCATCATGTGTACAGTGCATACAATCCACCACCCACTCCGACGGTAATATCCTTGATCTTGTCTTCTCCAACCGCTGCGCTCCCCACAACCTCACTAACACCCCCTTCCCTCTCTCTGACCACAACCTGACTACCTTCTCTATCTCCTCATCCTCCAACGCCTACCCCTCCAAATGTCACACTTCTACCAGCCGTAACCTCCGCAACCTTAACCCTGCCTCCCTCCACTCCGCAGCTGATCAACTCCATGACCGCATCCTCCCCCTGTCCTGCCCCGACTTGGCTATGACCGCCTACAACAATGCGCTGTCAACAGCCCTTGACTCACTAGCGCCTTTAACCACGCGCAACATCAGACCCCGACCGCTCCAGCCCTGGCAGACTGATCACACCAAAACCCTCAAATGACACAGTCGTACCCTGGAGCGACTATGGCGCAAAACCAAATCCCAACAAGCCTTCACCCGCTACAAATCTGCCTTCCACACCTACACCTCCTCCCTCCATACTGCCAAACAAGCCTACTTCCTGACCCTCATCAAGGCCCTCTCCTCCAATCCTCGCCGACTCTTCTCCACCTTCAACTCTCTACTCTCGCCACCCCCACCTCCACCCAGCACCTCACTCACTGCCCTTGAGATTGCCAATCACTTCAAAAACAAGATTGACACAATTCGCAAGGACATTGCTGCAACTCACACGCCTTCTCAACCCGTCCCCTCTCACACAGCTACCCCCTCATCCCCCCTCCCCCTCGACATAACTCACAGGGACTTCATCGCTGCTCAAACTCCCTCCAACCCCCTTCCCCCTCACTCAGCTACCCCCTTTTCACCCCTCTCCCACTGCCCCACCACTGCTCTGACCTCCTCTCCCACCCCACCCTACATTCCTCATACTGAAGCTCCCCCAACACTCCGCACCTTTGACCTTACTACCATCAAAGAAGTCTCCAAGATCCTCTCTGATGCCCGCCTCACCACCTGCCCCCTTGACCCTATCCCCTCACAACTCCTACAACCTCCCTCCCCCTCCATCCTACACTCCCTCTCCCACATCTTCAATCTCTCCCTCTCCTCCGGCACTTTCCCTTCCCCTCTGAAACATGCACACATCACCCCCATACTTAAAAAGCCCTCCCTCGACCCCAATGACCCGAACAACCTCAGACCCATCTCCCTGCTCCCATTTACATCTAAACTCCTCGAGCGCCTAGTCTACGCCCGCCTATGCTCTCACCTCAACGACAACAACCTCCTCGATCCCCTACAGTCCGGCTTCCGTCCCCTACACTCCACCGAAACTGCCTTACTCAAACTCTCCAACGACCTGCTAACCGCCAAAGCTAATGGCCACTATGCAGTGCTCCTACTCCTTGACCTCTCTGCGGCCTTTGACACAGTCGACCAGCCCCTCCTCCTCAAAAAACTACACTCCCTCGGCCTCAGAGATTCTGCTCTCTCCTGGCTCTCATCCTACCTGTCACAACGCTCTTTCAGCATTACCTATAATGCCACCACCTCCCTCTCACTCCCCCTCTCTGTTGGGGTCCCTCAAGACTCTGTCCTCGGGCCCCTTCTCTTCTCCATCTACACCTCCTCTCTTGGCCAACTCATACACTCTCACGGCTTCAACTACCACCTCTATGCCGACGACACACAAATCTATCTCTCAACCCCCCACCTCACCCCCTCGGTCTCCGCCCGAATCACACACCTGTTGAGCGACATATCAGACTGGATGTCGCTCCACTTCCTTAAACTGAACCTCTCCAAAACCGAGTTTCTTGTCTTCCCCCCAGCCCGGACACCACCCCCCATTGACTTCTCCATCATGTCCAACAACGCCACCATCAAACCCGCCCCGCAGGCCAGAGTACTTGGTGTCATTTTGGACTCCAACCTATCCTTCCAGCCCCAAGTCCACTCTTTAACAAACTCGTGCAGACTCCACCTCCGCAACATCGCCAAAATCCGCACGTTCCTAACTCCAGAAACCACTAAACAGCTCATCCACTCCCTCATCATATCACGACTCGACTACTGCAACTCCCTCCTCACTGGCCTGCCTCGCCGCTGGCTATCCCCGCTTCAGTCCATCCTGAATACCGCTGCCAGACTCATTCACCTTTCCAACCGCTCCGTTTCCGCCACCCCCCTCTGCCAATCCCTCCACTGGCTTCCGATTGCGCAATGGATCAAATTCAAAATCCTAACGCTGACGTACAAAGCTGTCCACCATACTGCCCCGAACTACATCACTGACCTAATATCCAAGTACCGCCCAGCACGCACACTCCGCTCCTCACAAGACCTCCTTCTCTCTAGTTCCCTGGTCTCCTCCTCCCATGCCCGCCTCCAGGACTTCTCCAGGGTGTCACCCATCCTCTGGAACTCCCTGCCCCAACCCATCAGATTATCACCTACTCTCCTCTCCTTTAGGCGTACCCTGAAAACCCATCTCTTCAGGGAAGCCTACCCCACTCCCTGCTAACTTGCCGACCTCCTCCACTCTTCCTACCACTCCATCCCCCACAGCTATCTCCTCCTGTGCCACCATCCCCTCCCTCCTAGATTGTAAGCTCGAAAGAGCAGGGCCCTCGATCCCCTCATGTTTTGCATTGTATTGGTATTGTTCTGTCACATGTTCTGTTCCCCTCTGTAATGTACAGCGCTGAGCGAACTATTGGCGCTTTATAAATACTGTATAATAATAATAATAATAATAATAATCATCCTTCGGTGCCATTTCCTGTTCCTATCTCTTCTACGGTTCCCGTGGCTGCAGATAAACAACGATCCTTCAATTCCATCTGGGTAGAGGTTTCCAAGAATTTACATCTGGCAGCTTCCAAGTACAAAACGGCTGCAGATCGTCATCGCCGCGTAAGTCCCAAATTCCTCCCTGGTGACAAGGCTTGGCTCTCTACCAAGAATATCTGTCTATGAGTACCCTCTATGACATTTGCTCCTCGTTTCATTAGTCCATTTACCATTCTCTGCCAGGTCAATCCTGTTGCTTTTAAACTTTGCCTCCCTTCACGTCTGAGAATCCCTAATGTTTTCCATGTTTCTCTTCTGAGACCCTATATTATCAACAGGTTTTCCCATCCTCTTCCCCAATAGCGAGTACTTCGGATCAGTACGAAGTAAAGCAAATCTTAGATTCTAAGTTAATCAGAGGGAAGCTTTTGTATCTTATTGACTGGAAGGAATATGGTCCTGAGGAGAGGTGTTGGATTCCTTCTGCTGATGTTTCTGCTCCCCGTCTGGTGGAATATTTTCATCTGAAGTTTCCCCTTAAGCCTGGCCGTAAAAAAGTGGGGAGACCTCGTAAGAGGGGGGGTACTGTCACAAGTTAGCCTGCAGCCTCTTGTTTGTTTGTCTTACCTCCTTGCTGTTCCTTCACATGTGTGTTTCTCTGTGCTCACCTATGGGCGTCGTCTGCTATTCCCTGGGTTTTATGTGCTTCCCTTTCATCACTTCCTGGCCCGCCTCCTAGCTGGCCTGTCTATTTAAGACATGCTCAGTCTGTCTCACGTTGCCTGAGCAACGTTTGTTGTCTGAGCTCCCATGTTCCTCCTGCTAGCGGTCTCTTCTACCTCAGCTGGGTGTACCTGGGGACCGCGACCTGGTCCCAGCCTGCTGCAAGTCCATCCCCACCATCAGGGGCTCTGGTGAACAAGCAGGTTGGGGCTTAGACTCCGTGCCCTGGGGAACCCCAAGCTGTGGATTAAGAGCTCACTACCACAGGTGCTGACACAACCTTCCTCCTAGATTGTAAGCTCTAACAAGTAGGGCCCTCTGTTTCCTCTTGTACCAAATTGTATTGTAAGTGTAATGTCTACGTTCATTTTGTAAAGCGCTGTGCAAACTGTTGGTGCTATATAAATACTGTATAATAATATAATAATAATTAGAGATGAGCGAAGTATTCAAAAATTCGATTTGGCTGATTCGCCGAATTCGCGGAATAAATTTGATTCGAGTCGAATATATTCGCTGCGAATTTAACTTATAAAAAGGGTGTTTCTAGGCTTCAGAGAGCCTTTATATTAGTGCAGAACACTGTACCTTTAATTTAAATGCCCTTGGAGTCTGCTGGGGAAGAGAAATAATACTGTCAGTCAGTATGACATGCAGATGAGTGCCGTCGATCTTAGAAACACCGCACACTTCACTCATTTGGGCAGTCACGGGGCCAAAACCAGAGTGTGGAGCCACAGTGTGGCGGTGGAGGCAGCAGCAATGGGAGGCCATACAGCACCCTATGACAAAATGGAACCCACCAGCAGTGTGAGGAGACCTGAAAGTGGCACATGGCAGAGTGTGGCGATGGAGACAGCAGCAATGGGAGGCCGTACAGGGACCCAAGACACACTCTGGACCTGGCAGCAGCATGAGGAGGCGGTACAGGGGCCCATGACAGATTACGGGCCTGGCAGCAGCATGAGGAGTCGGTACGGGGGCCCATGGCAGATTACGGGCCTGGCAGCAGCAATAGGAGGCCATACAGCACCCTATGACAAAATGGAACCCACCAGCAGAGTGAGGAGACCTGAAAGTGGCACATGGCAGAGTGTGGCGATGGAGACAGCAGCAATGGGAGGCCGTACAGGGACCCATGACACACTCTGGACCTGGCAGCAGCATGAGGAGGCGGTACAGGGGCCCATGACAGATTACGGGCCTGGCAGCAGCATGAGGAGTCGGTACGGGGGCCCATGGCAGATTACGGGCCTGGCAGCAGCAATGGGAGGCCCGTAATCTGCCAGCACCCTATGACAAAATGGAACCCACCAGCAGTGTGAGGAGACCTGAAAGTGGCACATGGCAGAGTGTGGCGATGGAGACAGCAGCAATGGGAGGCCGTACAGGGACCCATGACACACTCTGGACCTGGAAGCAGCATGAGGAGGCGGTACAGGGGCCCATGACAGATTACGGGCCTGGCAGCAGCATGAGGAGTCGGTACGGGGGCCCATGGCAGATTACGGGCCTGGCAGCAGCAATGGGAGGCCATACAGCACCCTATGACAAAATGGAACCCACCAGCAGTGTGAGGAGACCTGAAAGTGGCACATGGCAGAGTGTGGCGATGGAGACAGCAGCAATGGGAGGCCGTACAGGGACCCATGAGACACTCTGGACCTGGAAGCAGCATGAGGAGGCGGTACAGGGGCCCATGACAGATTACGGGCCTGGCAGCAGCATGAGGAGGCGGTACAGGGGCCCATGACAGATTACGGGCCTGGCAGCAGCATGAGGAGTCGGTACGGGGGCCCATGGCAGATTACGGGCCTGGCAGCAGCAATGGGAGGCCGTACAGGGACCCATGACACACTCTGGACCTGGCAGCAGCATGAGGAGGCGGTACAGGGGCCCATGACAGATTACGGGCCTGGCAGCAGCATGAGGAGTCGGTACGGGGGCCCATGGCAGATTACGGGCCTGGCAGCAGCAATGGGAGGCCCGTAATCTGCCAGCACCCTATGACAAAATGGAACCCACCAGCAGTGTGAGGAGACCTGAAAGTGGCACATGGCAGAGTGTGGCGATGGAGACAGCAGCAATGGGAGGCCGTACAGGGACCCATGACACACTCTGGACCTGGCAGCAGCATGAGGAGGCGGTACAGGGGCCCATGACAGATTACGGGCCTGGCAGCAGCATGAGGAGTCGATACGGCGGCCCATGGCAGATTACGGGCCTGGCAGCAGCAATGGGAGGCCCGTAATCTGCCAGCACCCTATGACAAAATGGAACCCACCAGCAGTGTGAGGAGACCTGAAAGTGGCACATGGCAGAGTGTGGCGATGGAGACAGCAGCAATGGGAGGCCGTACAGGAACCCATGACACACTCTGGACCTGGCAGCAGCAAGAGGAGGCGGTACAGGGGCCCATGGCAGAGTGGCAAAGCGTAAGCAGCTTAAATTGAAGGCCATACAGAGGCCTATGTTAAAAATAATAACATGTTTGGGGCATGATTCATGGCGGATTTAGTCAGTTGTGTCAGGAACTGGTGGTTTGAAATCCAGACTAATCCACGCCTGATTCATTTTTACAAACGTGAGTCTCTCCACACTTTGGGTGGACAGTCGTGTCCTCCGCGGAGTTACAATACCTCCTGCCGCACTAAACACGCGCTCCGATGCCACACTACTGGCCGGGCATGACAGCCTTTCAAGGGCAAATTCAGCTAGTTGGGACCAAAGGTCAAGTTTCGTTGCCCAGTAGTCAAGGGGATTGTCTACCTCGGTTGGCAGGGTGCTGTCCAAGTAGGCCCAAGCCTGTTGTTTGAGGTCCTGCTCCAGGTCCACCTGATGCTGCTGCTGCTGCGGCTGGTTAGTAGTTTCCTCACTGTGCTGGTGAAGAAAGCTACTCATCATCGACTGCAGACTGAGGCAGCCGCTGCTGGTGGAGCTGCCACTGCTCCTACCACCCCACCCCTCCCCTGCTGCCATGGCAGCGGAACGCGAGCGCACAGGGCCCACAGTGTCTGAGGATGGACGTTGGCGCACAAAGGCAGAGACCAACTGACTACATAGGTGGTTTTTATAGTACGTTATTTTGGCCTCCCTCTCAGCAGGTGTGAAAAAGGCCACCATTTTTGAACGGTAGCGAGGGTCCAACAAGGTGGACAGCCAAAAGTCATCCCTCTGTCTGATGGTTATTATTTGGCTGTCGCTACGCAAGCAACCGAGCATGCTATGGGCCATTTGTGCCAAGGAATGCGAGGGACTCCCTGCCTCCATCTCCACAGCATACTGCCACGGTGCGTCTGGGTCCTCTGTCTCCTCCTCCTCCTCTACCAGATTCTCCTGCTCCTCCACTCCTCTCCGCTGAGTGGAAAAACCACCCATTTCACTCAATAATTCCTGAGCACCAATGTCCTCCTCTACCTCCTCCTCTTCTTCCTGTCCTGCCCCCACAGGGGTCATGTGGCGTTGAGATCTGTGCGCCACGTCTACCGCACCCTGACCAGCCATTGTTAACAGCATTTGTTCCAGGACGTGCAACAGAGGAATGACGTCGTTCATCCCATAGTCCAGCCGACTCACGAATAGCGTGGCCTCCTCAAAGGGCCTGAGCAAGCGGCAGGTGTCACGCATGAGCTGCCAATGGCTGACATCTAAGTTACACAGGGGAGTACCTTTATCCGCTTGTAACATCAGGAAATCGGTGATGGCCTTTCGCTGTTCGTAAAGGCGGTCTAACATATGTAGGGTTGAATTCCACCTTGTTGCAACGTCGCAGATCAGGCGATGCTGTGGAATTCCGTTCTGCCGCTGCAGCTCAAGGAGGGTGTGCTTTGCGGTGTAGGAATGGCTGAAATGCATGGCAAAGTTTACGTGACATTTTAAGGATGTCTTGCAGTGGGATGGTGGATTTTAGGAACTGCTTGACAACCAGAGTGAACATGTGAGCCATGCATGGCGCATGGCACAACCTTCCTTGACGCAGAGCAGACACCATGTTCTTTCCGTTGTCGGTCAACATGGTTCCGATTTTCAGTTTGCGCGGAGACAGCCATCTGTCGATTTCTCTGTTCATTACACTCAGAAGTTCCTCCCCTGTGTGACTACGTTCGCCAAGGCATACCAGGTGCAGCACAGCGTGACACCGTTGCGCCCTGCACATGTGATATGCCGGTCGGGTAATGGGACTTGGCACGGGGGTGGCGGCTGAGGACACGGCGGAAGAAGAGGTGGTAGAGGCGGACATCTTTGCTAAACCAAGGACGTGCAAACGCGGAGGCAAAAGCGGCGTGACCTGTCCAAGTTGCTGGTGCGGCTGTGCCGGCACCACGTTCACCCAGTGGGCCGTAAATGACATGTACTGTCCCTGACCGTAGTTACAGCTCCACACGTCGGCGCTGCCGTGCACTTTGGCAGAGACCGACATGCTCAAAGACTGGCCCACCATCTCTTCTACATGTGAATGCAGGGCTGGCACTGCCTTTTTGGCGAAGAAATGCCGGCTTGGCACTCTCCACCGCGGCTCGGCACAAGCCATCATTTCTCGGAAAGGTGCTGAGTCCACCACTTGGAAAGGGAGGGACTGCAGCACCAGCAACTTGGACAGGAGGACGTTCAGCTTCTGCACCGTCGGGTGCGTGCTCGCAAACTGTTGTCTCTTGGAAACGGATTCCAAGAAAGACTGCTGATGGAATCCGTGAAGAGGAGTAGCAGGAGAAGGAGCATCTGAACGAGCGGAAGATGCCAACGAGCGACAACTCCCCTCAGCAGAGGTGTTGGAGCCTTGACTGGCTGATAGAGGGCGATTGACGTCGGGTGACGGAGCAAGTAACGGAGCGTGTGATGGAGCGGGGGCTGGGGCAGGCAGAACCGCCGTATCTTTATCACGGTTTTCCCAGGCCACCGAATGGCGACGCTGCATATGCTGATGCAACGCTGTAGTCCCAACATGGGCCCCCTGGCCACGCTTGACTTTCTGGCCACATAGTTGACATACGGCTACGTTTACTTCCTCGGGCGGCTTGACGAAAAATTGCCACACCGCCGAGTAGGAAACTTTGCCCCCGCTACTCCTCACTGGCTGACTGCTACTTCCTCCGTGCACACCGGCACCACTAATGGCCGTGGTGGTAGGCTGCAGTGGAGCTGGTGCTCTACTCCGTGGCCGTTTGCCTCCACTGACACTGCTGCGACCCTGCTGCCTCCTGGGCAACCCACCGACTGTTTTGCTCGCTGCCAAGCTGGCACCCTCTTCTCCTGATGATGCGGAAGCAATAGCCTGATGACGACGAGGCTGCCAAGTGCGATCAGCCTCATCATCATCAATTAGGGTCTCCGCCTCACTACTAGCCCCCTCGGCTGCGTGTGGGTCAGGAGACAGACCTGTCTCTAGACCGGCTACCGAGCCACTCTCCTCGCCAGTACTTCTTCGCCTGGCTGCTGAAGAGGCGGATGTCTCCCCCCGTTCCTGACCGCCCTCTGTTAGCTCTTCCTCACTGTACAGTGGGGCTGAGCCCACAGCATGCGATACTTCGCTTGGTGAGGGAACACCAAAGGACAGGGGCAGGTAGAGGACACGTGATTTCAGTGGGCTTGCTCCCGGGCCATGCCAACTAACGGTTGTGTCTGACGTACCCACCGACCGTTGGCTGTAGGTGTCAGAGGTGACCTGGGAAGAGGAAGACGACCGAGCCAACCAATCGATGACGGCAGGGTTGTCGGTGGAGACACGACCGCTGGATGACACCGGGAGCACTGGCCTCTGGCTGCGACTAGTGCTGCCTCGACCCCTTCCTCTGCTGCCACGTCTGCTCGCTCCTGAAACATTGCCTCCTCTGCCACTCCTCTGCGTGTTGTCTGACATACTCTTTGATTCAACGATTCTGTGTCCCTGAGTAACGATTCTGTGTCCCTGAGTAACAATTCTGTGTCCCTGAGTAACGATTCTGTGTCCCTCAGTAACGATTCTGTGTCCCTCAGTAACAATTCTGTGTCCCTGAGTAACGATTCTGTGTCCCTGAGTAACGATTCTGTGTCCCTGAGTAACGATTCTGTGTCCCTCAGTAACGATTCTGTGTCCCTCAGTAACGATTCTGTGTCTCTGAGTAACAATTCTGTGTCCCTGAGTAACAATTCTGTGTCCCTGAGTAACGATTCTGTGTCCCTGAGTAACGATTCTGTGTCCCTGAGTAACGATTCTGTGTCCCTCAGTAACAATTCTGTGTCCCTGAGTAACGATTCTGTGTCCCTGAGTAACGATTCTGTGTCCCTCAGTAACAATTCTGTGTCCCTGAGTAACAATTCTGTGTCCCTGAGTAACAATTCTGTGTCTGTCCCTGAGTAACAATTCTGTGTCCCTGAGTAACAATTCTGTGTCCCTGAGTAACGATTCTGTGTCCCTCAGTAACAATTCTGTGTCCCTGAGTAACAATTCTGTGTCCCTGAGTAACAATTCTGTGTCTGTCCCTGAGTAACAATTCTGTGTCCCTGAGTAACAATTCTGTGTCCCTGAGTAACGATTCTGTGTCCCTGAGTAACGATTTTGTGTCCCTGAGTAACGATTCTGTGTCCCTCAGTAACAATTCTGTGTCTCTGAGTAACAATTCTGTGTCTGTCCCTGAGTAACGATTCTGTGTCCCTGAGTAACAATTCTGTGTCCCTGAGTAACAATTCTGTGTCCCTGAGTAACGATTCTGTGTCCCTGAGTAACGATTCTGTGTCCCTAAGTAACGATTCTGTGGCCCTAAAGTCTCTGTGGCCCTAACTCTGTCCCTAATACACAGAGGTCTGTCTCTCTTGAATGACCGGAGTCTAATGGAGAATTCCAAGATGGCCGCGATTTATAGCTCCACCATTACACAGTGCTGGCTGGCTGGCTGCTGATTGGCTAATGCGATCACATGTCATGAATGAATGCATTATGGGTCAGCGCGCCTTGTCTGCGCGCCTTCCCAGAGATCCCCGCTCCGTCGCCACACATGTCGCTGCCATTTTTGGGAAAATTTGATTCGTGCATCCGAAGTTGGCTAATCTTCGGATTCGTCGCGAATCGAATATTTCCCAATCTTCGAAACGAATTCCACTTCGCCATGTTCGATCCGCTCATCTCTAATAATAATAGAAGGTTTTCCATTTTTGGGATTTGGATGCCAAATCATCACTTACCCATGTTAAGTGTCTTTTGCTACTCATGTACCCCTATACTACCAAGACTAATACTAGGGATCCGGTATCCCACTTGGTCGCCCCTTGGTGGCCTTGGAGGGGCCCCTCCAGGAGACGAATAGAGCAACGTTTGTTTTCCTCCGTCCTTTTCTCTCTTCACTCCCGGTATGAGAGGATTGTGGAGTCATCGGCTACACTGACCTGACTAATGATTTTAATATTGGTGGTTTTCTCACAGCCTCCGCCCCCACCTGGGGCTATGTGTCATGCTTTTGGAGCACTTCTGAAGAAGAGATCATGATTGGTCTCAAAACGCGTCAAGTGCAAATACACGCATGACTCATTTTCCTTCATCTACTGTAAAACCATATTTGGTGATACCACCATATTTTCTAATTTTATGCCTTTTACAATACCGTGTAAATAAAACATGAGTTTTTTTAACTATTATTCTTTATAACATTTTTGGTTTAATTTGTGCCTTAAAAGTCCCATTGCCAAGAGGGTTTTTCCTCCATTGTATGTTTACCAACCCCTTCCACAATTAACACAGTGAGCGATCTGTACTGATTGCTCTTGAGTTAATTCATCACTGAGGCACAGTAAATAGCATTTACTATGCTTCAGTTTACACATACAAAGCAGCTGAGGCTGCAGAGAAAGGGAATGGGAACTCTATGTCCTCATACAAAGCAGCTGAGGCTGCAGAGAAAGGGAATGGAAACTATGTCCTCAGCCCCTTTCTCTGTCTCATAAAGAGACACCAGGGACCTGTTTAGATCTCTAATGACTTACTCCCCCCTCCAAAAAAAAGTTAAAAATATTAAAAATAATATTGTAAAAAAAAAAAAAAGTCAAAAATAATAAATATAACATTGTAAAAAAAAAACATAGTAAAGCCTCATTCAGACAGGGCACAACGTACACCATTGCAAGGTCGTGTTAACCTGCACGAGGATGCTCAGGTGTTCCGTGCATCCCCATTGAGGCAGTCTCATTGATGTCAATTGGGAAGCAGCCACATGAACACAGACGCTGCTCTCAATTTGACATCCATGTGGGTTCAGATGCATATCCCTGAACTCACACTGGCTGCGTTCAGGGCCGGGCACCTGCACCCATACAGATAGCAGATTGGGAGCAGCCACTGCAGCCACTGCATCCCAATTGACATGAATAGGACTGCCTTTACGTGGATGTATGGAACACCTGTGCATCAGGGTGCATGCAAACATGGCTCTCACATGGGCTTAAACTTTAATACGCCCTATGTGTATGATGCCCTAGTAGAAAATTGACAGGAATTTTGTAAGCTATGTTGTATTTATGTGGCTAATAATGATTTTAATGTATTTTTAGTGGAAACAGTGGTTTGAAACATTTGTGCAACTATTTTGTACAGTCTGTCTCTCAGTATAATCCCCCTAGGTCAGTCTAACTGACCTGGGCAAAATTGTACTAGGGGACATACTGACCAGGGGGATCATATTGGAGAGAGACTGACCTGCTGGGGGTGGGGGGGGGGATTATACTAGACAGACTGACCTGAGGGAAGGATTGTTTTGGGGACAGATTTACCCAAGGGATTATGCTGGGGGATTGACTGACCTGGGTGGGGAAGATTATACTGGGGGACAGACTTACCTGGGGGATTGTACTGGGGGGACAGATTGATCTGTGGGGAAGGATTCTACTGGGGGACAGGCAGACCTGTGGGATAGTACTGGGGGCCAGACCAACCTTGTTTGATTTAACCAAGCCCCTTAAGCCCCTCCCATCATTAACACAATTTGGCCACAGCCTCTGTTCACCACAGTGCACTATGTGTGCCACATTACTCTTCTGCTTGACGTGCCCAACAGTGCCCCAGGGCATTTACAATCCTAGCAACACCCCTGACATAATGAAAACCATGATCATTCTTCACTGTGGCACACTAAGCTCACCACATTTCCTTTTTTTAAGCAATGGCCCAACTTATGATCTTGCACACAGGCCCTCTAATTTCATACAATGTCCCTGAGTATTACAGAGCTGTTCTGATTTCATGGCACCTGGGTGTCATTTGTTAAAAATAAGAGTTTAGTTAACAGTTGGGCTTTAAAACACATTATGCATTAAAGCGGAGTTCCACTCGACCTATCAAAAAATAAAAGTCAGCAGCTACAAAAACTGTAGCTGCTGACTTTTAAAAAACAGCCACTTACCTGTCCCTTGGTCCCGTGGTGTGTCCCCCGCAGCTCATTTCACCGGCTGTCCTGTATTCCAGGAGGCCAACATCTTCAGTGTGAGCACACTGCTGTGATAGCTTGCGCATGACCGAGTAGCACTGCACTTCGTGAATGGTCCTGTAGTCTTCTGGGACCTGTCACGTGTCCCAAAAGACTACAGGGAGGGAGGACACCTTCCGTTTCCGATCACCTAGGCGATTGTACCAGAAGTGGGAGAAGGTACCTGTCAAATTCAGGTAACCGCTCCCCAAAGGTGCCAATCCTTAATGGGGAGCAGTCCTTAAAGCGGAACTTCTCCTTTTGGGTGGAGCTCCATTTTAAGTTGTTTTATTAAGAACTGGAGCTAATTATACTTAGACACCAATTGCATCCAACCTGTCATGAAAGCTAAATCTGGTGTCTGGGAGATAACAACTCCAGTTCTTGGTAGGTATACAATGTTATGCAAGGCCCTAAATAGTAAAATAAGGATAAAGCTGTCTCTAAAGCTTACAAGGCAGCAACAGCAGCCACCATATATCTCTCACATTCATTTTTTTTACCTTACTGGTCTTAAGCAGCTATTTGTTATTCCATTTTCTGTTTTGTTAGCAATATTATCACATCGCAGAACGCAAAAGCATGCCACTCAGTCGCCAGTTCAAACATCAGTGAGACTACACTACCTGAGCACTGCTTAACAAGGTACATAAGACAACGATATTGAGAATATATTATTATTCTAAACAAGAAAGAAATGATGTCTGGGCTGCAGAATAAATCCTATAGACTGAGCTGCTGATCAGCTACTAATGACTGTAATGAAATGCCTGTTCACTGACTGTAGATCATCAGAACTGTTGTCATCCCAGTACTGGTTTACAATCAACTATGACTTTAGATGCTATTGCCCATAACAGCTGAAGTCTTTAGAATGTCTCATTGCTATGTTAGCTTTGCATCAACATTATAGCCTCACATCTGCTGCTGATTGCTCAATACTTTCCATATTAGCATTTATGTTGAAGAGTACTGTCTCTTCTGCTATTCACCGGGCCAAGCTGTTGTGAACAAGCACATTTTTCTCCTGAAATTGTTTATTTATTGAACGAGGATGTTGAACAAACACCAAAGAATCAATGTATAATTTCTGAAGCAGTGGTACGAAAATGAATTTTCTCTCTGATGTGCAGTGGGGGAGGGCAGATGGAGAACTGCGAGTTCTGTTAATCAGATTTCAGTCAACATTGTACACTGGGGAATGCTGTGCTGGGGTGACATATTTCTGATGATTACATCCCTGATCCATGGCATCAGCGTATCTTCAATCATTTATGCAACCAATACAAACCTGATTTCAGACGTCAGCTGCTGAAGCCAGTACAGGATGAATGCTGGAAAGGCATTTAAAAAATGTTGGAGCCTAAAGAAAAACTTAATGATAGATAGATAGATAGATAGATAGATAGATAGATAGATAGATAGATAAGGGGGGCTGGATCAAGGGGGCATTTGCCTCCTGGGCCAGTACAAATAAAATATAGTGGACTGCTACCCTAAAAAGAGATTTCCTCTATGAAGACCTCAATCAAAGTGGCAGGTGCTCAACATAATATACTGTAGCTACAGCTTGTGGCCTTTGCAGATATTATTACATGATTTATATGGTGCCAAAAGTTTGTGCAGTGTTTTAAAAAAACAAATGGGAACAGTAAAGTTACAATACAATTCAATACAAAAGGGTTAGGAGGGCCCTGCTTCTGAGAACTTACAATCCTAATGGAGAGGCAATTGATATAAAGGGTAATAATTGTAAGAGATGAGTTGCTGGAGAAGGTAAAATTCCAATTGTTGGATAGAGATGGCATAGGCTTCCCTACAAAGATGTGTTTTCAAGGATTGCCTGAAGATGGACAAAGTAGGAGATACTCAGATTGATTAGGGTAGGGAGTTCCAGAAGAAGGGAGAGGCTCTGAAGAAGTCCTATAGAAGAGCATGGGCGGAGGTGACAAGGGTCTAGCATAGGAGTATGGCTTAGGTGATATTTTGAGTTGAAGCTGGTGATGTAGTTTGGGGCAAAGCTGTGTATGGTTTTGTATGTCATCGCTAATATTTTACATTGTATGCACTGGACAACCGAAAGCCAATGGAATGATCAGAAGAGAGTATTGGCAGATTCATAGTGGTTGCATAGGTCAATGAGTCTGGCACCAGCATTCATGAAAGACTGAAGAGGGATAGCCTGTGCAGAGGTAAATCAACATGGAATGGATTGTGGGGGAGTAAATATTTTGGGCTCAGTTATAAGTAAGCTTATATTGGATTGTTAAATATAACTATTTGTGTCGCTATTACAATGCCGATACTATAAAAAGGAAAGTGTATGCTGTAACCATAGATCTCATAGATTTCTTTTAGGTCTATTCACATCAGGTAGAGTAGGACTCCAACACAGTCCCACCGCAAGACAAAGCAAAATGCCTTCTCTCCTACCTGGCCAGTTCACACCAAAGCACTGCACTGGCAAAAGGCACAGCATGCAGTACGTTTTTTAAGCATAGCACAGTGCAAGGCAATCCACTGTGGCTGAGACAGCAGCAGGAACTATTAGACCATTGAATGCACATGCAGAGCAGCGGCTCATAATCAAGCCTTCTTGGGAGCTCCCATAGCAAGATGCTTTGGGGGGCACTCGGCAGAAGAGAGGAGCCAGGAGGGCCGGCAGGAGACCCAAGAAGAGAAGGATCAGAGTTGCCCAGTGCAAAACCACTGCACAGAGCAGGTAAGTATAACAGGTTTTTTTTTTTTGCTGCCTTTAAAATCACTTTAAGGCAGAGGCATTCAATTAGAGCTTCTACCTCATGCAAAACCGGTTCTTTTCCCAGGCAACAAATGGTACAAGAAATGATCCAGCAACAGCTGAAACTTCAAGGTTACCCCACTCTAGGACAGAGGTAAATATTCAAAGAGCTTGGGACCACTGGTTAGTGACAGCTGCAAGTCTACTTTAATGTACAACTGTACTAATTTATAACTTCTTGCTGCCCATGTAATGCATATATGTGGTGACAAAAAGGGTGCACATATGCTTCCATGCGGTTTCTGTGCTGGGAACATGCACAATGACCAAGCTGTTAGAGATAGCTCCAGGTCTCTAGTAATGATTGGGAGCCAGCAGGACACGCTCCTAGTCATGTGACCACTGTAACAGCCAACCACAGTGGTCACATTAAGTTGTGCTGGGGAGTTTAAAGATCAGATAGAGCTATCGAGTTTTCACTCCCATTTAGCAGATACAAGATGCATTGTGACTAAGCACTGAGCAGACTAGCATGATAGGAATTAAATGTTTCATTGATTCCAAGATACAGCTATGTTTTTCTCTCTAGTTTATATCCTTTATGATTAATACTTGGGGCAGTGCACCTTTCCAAAAAAAGGTTACCTTTGGAAACATGGCTGCTTTCATATTGCTCCATTACAAAAATGTTGGAAAATGCATATGTGTTTTTGCCGTATTTACGGAGCCTTTTGCACCTATGAAAAAAAGGACATGTAACTCCAAAAACTCACCAAAAACGCAACCGCAGGTGCATTTTTTATGTGTTTTTGACACGTTTTTTTATGTGCCTTCCAATCATATCAATGAGGAGGTGCATTTTTTGTGCCGTTTTTTTAAAAGCACCAAACCTGCACCAAAATGCGGCATGCAGGTCTTTTAAAAACGCAATTGACTCGTAACTGGTGTAAGAACTCCATTGGATTTAATAGCCATGCATATTTCTTCTGCTTTTGGTAAGGCAAGAAAAACTGATCAGTGTGAAAGGGGCCTAAAGGTCCGTTTTAACCTTACGCATATAAGCAGAAAATAAAAATAATACATATGAACAATTTTGACAGCATCAAAGGTGATCCACAAATCTATGAACACTACTGTATTATGCTGGCTATTCCCATAGCACTAAACAGTTGATTGCTTATGTAGTAGTTATTTCAAATTATAATTCAATCAAAAAGAATTAATTACTTAAAGCATAAAATAATACTTGGGTCAAATTCAGTGGGATTTTATGCCAAAACCATAGTGTTGCCTTCAGTTATATCAATTGATTGTTCATTGGATTCACATTTAGTGAAGTTGACTTCTAAGACACAGGATTCTTTTACAGAAACAACGGTTATATTAGCTATCATTTCATTACATGTCTGCAGCATTAGACTGCAAAAGATAGCCTCAGCTGATTTATCTTAAAAGGTCTGCTGTCAGCTTGTTGTCTGTTGAGGCAGCTATAAACGGTTGCTCAAAACAAGAGAATGTTTACATCTATCACAAAACGCCAATCTTCTTCAGGTCAGCTATACGCATAGCAAAATTTTCAGTAAGCGTCATTGGACAATGTGGTCTCTGACACTTGCATTCCAGTGGAGTAAAGTTATAATCCTTAGACTTGCTCTTTGGTAACAGTTAATATGGAGGCAGACAGCTGAAGCAAATAACAAAAGACAAGATTGTAGCCTCTAAACAAGCTGTGATCTGATCATATGACAGTTAAGCAGAGTTTTTAGGACAAGTGGCTATGAAGCAGAATAGTGACACAGGTAGAGAAGAACACCAGAATATAAAAAAATAGGCTTGATTAATAACAGTAGGAATTTTAGATCAGAGTATCTACAGCAGGTGGTAGAAAGGACTAAGAAAAACATTTTTTTGCTCATACATCTTTGGTGTATTTAGTAATATTGGCTGCTTGGTGATGATACAAGTGCACTTGGACATGCCCATACTGTATTCTGTAATTTAACCAGAAGATGATGAAAGCAAAGCACTCTCAGGTACAATAGCAAATCACTGAAAAAAATGGTAGCCATGAGGAGATGAAGGAATTCAGGGGATATGTTTAAGCCCCTTAACAAATTTGATGATGAAAGGAAGGACAAAGACAAGGTGGGGATAGAGCAATAGTTGCAATGTCAGGGCCGCCATTAGGGGGGGACATTGGCTGCTTGGTGATGATACAAGTGCACTTGGACATGCCCATACTGTATTCTGTAATTTAACCAGAAGATGATGAAAGCAAAGCACTCTCGGGTACAATAGCAAATCACTGAAAAAAATGGCAGCCATGAGGAGATGAAGGAATTCAGGGGATATGTTTAAGCCCCTTAACAGATGTGATGATGAAAGGAAGGACAAAGACAAGGTGGGGGTAGAGCAATAGTTGCAATGCTAGGGCCACCATTAGGGGGGGACAGCCCATACATATGTAGGGGACCTGGGCATCACGAGGGGCCTAGTTGCCTGAGCCCCGGGCTGTCTTAATGCACAAACACCGCTCCAGGTGCATAAGAGCCCCTGCAGTTTCACCCCCCTCAGTTTTCTGTGAACATGTGAAAAGTCTGTGGTTATGGGGGAGCTGTCATTATTAATGACCACTCCACCTGCAAATACAATCTGCATATGCACAGTTCAACAGCCAGCCATTTTTTATATGAGCTGAGCTTGGAATGTAGCATGCTTTAGAGTGGCATCTGATGACACTTGGGGGCAGACACTGTGTTTAAACATCTCGGAAGCCTGTTTTATTCCCTGCTGCTGCATGTACCTCAAAGTGCACACTGAGAGGGGTCCACTCCCCACACTGCCTGCACTGTACATACTGGCCTGGCTGAGTAGAGGAGAGACAGATCAGAAGATGCAAGGTGTGCATTATCTCTCCCTCCTTGGCTGAGAGGCATGAGAGCAGGGCCCCTGGAGCTGCGTAGCAGGAGTCCTGGATGCTTTTGCTCTTAGTCATGATAAGCCTGATACTTTGCTCCTGAATACTACACCTTTTCCAGGTCACAGAGTTCTGTATTCCTAACAAGTTTCCTGTTGGATTGCTCCCCTGAGATAAGGTCAGCAGAGAGAAACAGACAGTGCCTGAGCAGAGGAGAATGTGTATGTGTGCACGTGTACCTTCCTGACTCCCTGTACTGTACTTCCTACCTCCCCCCTGTACTGTGCCCTCCTGCCTGTCCTGTACTGTGCCCTTTAACTCTCCCCATACTGTGCCCTTCTACCCGCCCTGTACTGGACTTCCTGCCTCTTTACTAGATACGGATGTCTCTTTTCTGGATAGGGATGTCTCTTTGCTGAATATATAGGGATGTCTCTGCTAGATTGAGCCATCTCTCTGCTGGATTGGGTTGTCTTTGCTGAACATATAGGGATGTAGATTGAGCCATCTCTCTGCTGGATTGGGATGTCTCTTTGAATATATTGGGAAGTCTCTTTGCTGGATAGGGATGTCTCCTTGCTGAATATATGGAGATGTCTCTTTGCTGCTCTTTGGCCAAAATAGAATCCTTTACTGTTAAATCTTGAAAGCACTGATGACTTGTAATACACTTTTCATTTTCATAGATTAAGTTGTAAGAGTGTGAAAATAAAAGTGGGTGCACTGAAGTACTCGGTGGGATGGACAATGGGTGGATTCAATGGGACGGCCAGTGGACAGGCCCTGAGGAATGTTGGTGGTCAGGCCCGGGGGGGGGTGGGGGTGCAGGTCTAAAGCTGTGTAAGGGTCCCCAAAATATTGGATGGCTGCCCTGGTGACAGCCAGTGTGCTAATTTGGGAGGGAGAGTTTATGCTTTATTTAGCATTTGTGCTATTTTCCCAGACTCTAGTGATTGATATTGATCTTTTAAAACACCCTCGGAGCAACAGGACATAGCCTTTGCCACAATATCCAAGAGATGCAGTAATCCTGCCCACCACTGACTCTCTTACAGCCATATTACCTTATGGGCAAGATGCTCTTTTTTTCAAATACATATTATTGGGTCAGCCTCCTATGTGAAGTCTCCTACCCAACATTATTATTACTCATAAAATATTCTTTGTACTTTTACACATATAGAACCCACAAGGTTGGTATAGAATATATGTGATTAAAGAGACACTGGGGTTGATTTACTAAAGGGGAATAGACTGTGCACTTTTGCAAGTGCAATTGCTCTGGAGCTTAGTAAATGAGAGGGACCTCCATCATCCAATCATGTACAAGAAAAAATGCTGTTTTTGTATTTTCCTTGCACGTGATTGGGTATTTTTTGTACAGTGAAGCTTTTCCTCATTTACTAATCTCTGGAGTAACTGCACTTGCAAAGTACACAGTCTATTTTCCTATAGTAAATCAACCCCATTATATTTGAGATAAAAGATACCGTTGGTATAGAGTGCAGGTGCCTGAACATACCTGCGGAACCTTCAGAAAGCCTGTGCATATAGTCAAATGTTGGACCATGTTGACAGTCAAATCGTCTGCACTCCTAATGCTGAAGCTTGCCTACCAATTCCTGCCTCATGCACATTCCTGTTGTCTAGAAAGGTAGCCCATCATAATGACGGGCCAACAGCAATATGATGGGACTTAGTGGCAAGCTCCAACACTAACCAGAAGTGCCAAAGTTTTGCCTTTTAGAACAACTTACATTTCTGTAGAGATATATTTTTGATATGGTATGTGGAACACTGATTATTTTAATGATTATGACACTGAAGATTTTGCTTGCCCTTCCCTGGCAAGTATTATTTTTTGTCTTTTTAAAACCTAAAAAATATTTAGTTATGAGTGAGGGTTGCCACCACCCCTACTAATTCAAGATGTACAAAAATTCCTCTAATTAGATTTAAGGGCAACCAAACAATATTACAGAGATGATAGCACAATGAAAGGTTCATTTTATTACAAATGTTAAAATACACAAATCTTTGAAAAAAAATCCATGATAGCAAGCAATCCTATCACCATATACAATATACAATATTGGAAACTAAGTCATATACATACAAAGAAAAAACTGCTTACCTATCCATGTCTATAACTGGCTTTTTAAACAGTGAACATGGAAGGCGTCACAAAGTAAAAAGTCATATACAGTATGTGGTACACCCAGAAAGGTTCCTGCTGTTCAGCCAGATATTTGCATGCTTCACAGCTAGTTCTATTATGTTTTGAATTAAATATGTACAAAATTCTTCATCAGGGATAATTTACCACACTATAGTAAAAATAATAATAACAATAGATGTTTACCAACAAAATATACATATCTCAAGAAAAATTCCACCAAGCTCACTTACAATGTGTATATAGGTATTTGCATGCCAAACGTCCATATAAGCCACCATATGAGCCTCTACCGCCCTCAAGAGGGCCTCCCAGAATGCAACAAGACCACACAGGGACAAAAACAATTGCTGCTCTAAGGTTAGAATAAAAAAAATAATAATAATTTATAAAATTTAAATAAGGGGACACTGATTAGGATCTAGGTGCCACACCCAAAATACAAAAGTATGTTTTGTAGACAGGACAAAAAATTCACCCAAAGTTAAAAAGGGATAGAACCTTATGTAGTCAAGGCCGCAGTCAAGGATTAAATGTAGTTAACCTGTCTTCCTATCAACTTTCCCCTGAAGAGATAATGGTATTGTCTTTGGGCATGTCATTCTGCTTTGAAGCTATAAAGGATTTGCACCTTTTGCTAGAAAATTGCTATTAACTAGGTTGTATGCAAAACAAGACAAATAAGATAAAACGGAATGAGTAAAATACTCCACAGCAGAGTTTAAAGCCATTTGTAATTTAACATTCTTGTTAGGGGAGAATGAATCCACTGATCTGATAGATCAAGTTTATAATTGAGAGTCTATTGGATCGATATAGAAAAGTTAAATACTTTTTTTTTAAAAATCAGGTAAATTTCCACCTTTAAGCCTTAATCCTAATATTACATGTTTTTTAAACAAACATCTAGAGATATTGAAGCACTTAAAACAAAGAGGTATTACTATTATTTCACAAGAGCTGAACAACAAGCACTGAATAAGCACCTAAATAATGTTTCCATCACTATAAAACCCTCAGATAATAGTAGGAACATTGTACTCTTGAACAATTAGTTTTTATGAAGATATGTGCCTTAACATGTGGCAGATATGTGCCTTAAGCCAGGTAATAGATATACACCTAAGACCCCATGGGATGAGCCTAAGTTCTTTTTTCAAGGACACCATTCACTTTTTACAAATCATAGAAAGCATAACTATTCCTTAATCAACCTAGCTTTGTCACTGTGGATGTGGAATGTCTTTACAACTTCATTCCACATGGCAAATGGTTGAGGGCTATTAGACATGTACTTCTACAAAGAAGTACCTTTGAATGGAGATACAATAAAATCATCCTACAGATGCTGGAATTCATATTGAGTCACACCGTGGTTTTTTTTTTTTTCAAAGGCTCCCTACAGGGAATAGTGATGGGGACTTTTTGTGCTGCATTCTACACCAATTTTTATCTGGGAGAGTGGGAGCAAATGTTTCTCTCTGATGAAGAACTGTTGATATATATATATGTGCCATATAGCAACTTGGTACAGATATATCGACGACATATTATTTAATGGGAAACAGTCCAGAGCAACTACTATTCCAATGCTTGGAAAAAATTAATCTGAAAAATGGCAAGAACAAAGTTACCTTTTTGGACATATATGTTCAAAAGGGACCAGAATGCCAATTACAGAGATTTGCTTAGGAAAAAAATAGAAGGAAACACAATATTCCATGCCAATAGCTTTCATCCAGTTTCACTAAAAAAATCTATTCCTTATAGTCAGTTCATTAGGTTAAAACATATTTGTACCAACCAACTAGATTTTCAAATTGAAGCTGACAAGTTAACTGAACTACTCCTTCAGAGGGGTTATACAAATCAACTCTTAGGAATACCTTTAATCGAGCTAATAATCAAAATAGACACAGTTTCATTTTTAAAAAGACATCTAAACCTAAGAATAATCTAGCACCGATAATCCTAAAATTTTCTAATGAACTTGATCAATTTAGAAACATTATTGCGAGACACTGGCCCATCCTGAGGGATGACCCGGTGCTGAAAGATTTAATTCCACATGTTCTCTCCATCACATTTAAAAGAGCAGAATCTATTAGAGACCATCTGATTCAAAGTGAGCACAAGGGAGAAAATCATAAGGACCCATGTAAAATTGAGGGAACTTTCCCTTGCAGAAACTGTTCCCACTGTCAATATTTGCCCAAACAAAAGGATTTTAGACTCCACAAAGAGCATTGGTTTAGATCTAGACACTGTCAACTACAACATAAGGGGGTGGTTTATTGCCTGCATTGTGAATGCAGTGCTTTTTATTTGAAGACTTACCAAGAACTCTGGCAAAGAATTTACAAAACATGTGCATAGTATATCAAATTGGCAAACTACACCTTCCGGTTGGAAGACATGTTGTCAAAACTCATAATTACAGAATGCCCAAAGTCATTTTACAGCACTGGATAGAATACATATTCCCATGAAAGGAGGGGACTGGAACAACATTCTATTGCAACAAGAGCTACATTGGATTAATTTCCTAGGGGCACCCACTTCCCCAGGATTTAATGAATCAGAGAGCTTTAGACCATTCTTGGAGGGACTTATTCCAGTAAGAAAGATTGAGATTGTCATGGAAGATGTGATTTGATGTGTTGATGAATGGGGTCTATCCTCTTCCACTGACTCCCTCAACCCTGAATGGGTGGATGTTTTTGAAGACAAAGGATCTAATTATAGTATTACATTACTCTATAAAATATAGAAGGAATGTAGATAAAATTGTGTGGTCTGACACTAACCAAACTGGGTAAGTGTTCATATTATTCTTTTTACATTGTATGTATTCTCTATCTTGAGTTAAAATATGTATTTTTGATCTTTGTGTTTTCCAGCTGTAGATGAGTTTCCTTCTGTGCCATCCAGCACAAAGCCCACTGTCTCCTTGGGCAGGAGTGGCATATGGGACATCGGGATCTATTAGACCCCAAATCCCTGCTCTGCACTTGAAAGCATTCCAAACACCAAGATTGGTCAGGTCACCGCTTCCAGTTTACTATAAAGGAGAGCCAATCAAAGCCAATTCCAGCATTGTTCGGCTTTCCAGCCAGCTGGTGGATGTGCCAGCTGGTTGCTTGGGACTCCCCGTGGGAGAGCCGCGGAAGGTGGCAGGAGGGGGGGACATCCCTGCCTGCTGCTTGTACAAGCAATTGAGTGGCTAATTAGCTGCTTCGATTGCTTGCATAAGTCCTGGTGCACATATGTGCAGCCGTGCGGGCCGTGATTTGTGCAGGTATGAGAGTCTATTAATTTGCATGGACTCCCGTGCCTCGGGAAGAAATCCCTGCACTGCTTGGGAAATTGCAACCTGCACGGGAACCGAGGTTCCCAGTATGGTTGTGATTTCAAGTGCAGGCGGGGTACCATTAATTCTAATGTGGGTGGTGTGGCTGCAGGTATTTGTGTAGGTCCCGCAGCGACACCTCCTACACAGATGTGAACCAAGTATAAGAGAGCCGAAAGCGGGCTCTAAAAAACGGTGCCGGTGTGATACCTGCAGCAGCAGGCATCACTCAGGCAAAACCTCTGAAAGTCCAACGACATATCATATTTATTTGTTCTTTAAAAAGTATTAAATCCAAAGAAAAACAGAAAATGTAATGTATTGCAGCTCACCAGTCCTTAGATAAAATGGTTGTATTTGTTTTATTTTTATTTTTGCCTGGTAATCCTGCAAATAACACACTCCCTGTCTATGGGTGCCTATGCTCACTCCTCAAATGTATGTATGAAGGGAACCATGGCTGGTGTCAAGTGTGTCTTCCTCCCCTTATTTTTATTACATGATGGTTGATGGGATTAGTAATTTACTTCCTGTTCATCTTACAAGAAGTGACAAGGACACTGCATTTGTGACAAGATCATCAGGTACTTTTTGTACTTGCTGAAATTGTTCTTAGCCTGAAAAATGAAAACTAATGCATACACCACATCTAAAGACTGGTAAGCTGCACTATATTATATTTTTGTTCCTAGAATTAGTTATCCTTTAAGAGGGCACTATCATATAAAATTTGTTTGCCAATTTAATAGGTGAAATTTAAGAGGAAATATTACCTTTTACTGCGGAATCTGTGGATATTATATTAAAACAGAGGTGTATGGCCAAGTATTCATTTATTCCTTAGAAGCACTCATGGTGGAAACACCAGAAAAACAAATTTAAAATCATTCCTTATGGTTTTCTATACAGATTGATTAAAACTATCTGAACTGTGCACATATTAGAAACCAAATTGTATTTAAATAAACTCCGTTATACAAAGACAAAACATATTGCAACTCATACTTTCCTGAGCGCTTTCTTCCTTGTCCGCCTTCCATTTATCTTAATGCTTGCTTATTTGGCCTTCTGGCAGCCACTTAAACGGATCCAATAAATTTTGCATGGCTTTGAAAGACAATCAATACTTCTGCAGAATCTTCTGAGAAAGCTAATTATTTTTTTTCAATGTCAGGTACTATGTTAAATTGTTAAATGTTTTTTCTGATCTGTACATGGACCAATAACAGAAGCCTCAAGTAGGATGCGTGGGCAATAAAGAGAACCGGTTACAATTTGGCTTATAGAAGAATTTAAATATTCCTTCATGAAACACTTAGGTTCTCCGTGAGCATTATGGAAGCAAAATAACAATATCCAATATTTGTTACAGTCCTCTTAAAAACAGTAGCATTGCACATACAATAGTGATTTGCATATTCAGGAGCTGAGATACAGCTTGTTATCCCAGCTGACAGGGTAGCAATATACACGTGTCTATAGTAGACTTTGCCTATTGTAATCATTTTAGGATCATTATTTAAGTTCTTTCATAAGCTCATGTGTGGCTGATTAACCACTTAATGACCACCTACCTGCAATGTACTACAGACAGGCGGACGCTGTAGGCAAAACGAATATACCTGTGCATGGCTGCCTATTTCCTAGTTTCGAGCGAGCGCATGTGCACACCAGGCACCCATTGTGATTGTACACATCAGGAGCCTGTCAGCAAATCCAAGCCAATGATTCATGGCCATGATCTGCTGATCAGCTGTGTACAATCACAGCCCAGAGCTCTGTGTTGACAATCAACACAGAGCTCTGTACAGAGGGAACGATCTCTGTGTTTCTCATCTCTGCAAAGAAGGGATGAGAAACTTAGAGATCTAGTAGTAAAAGCAGCACACTTTACACACATTACACATAGTAAGGCACACATTTAACCCCTTGATAGCCGCTAGATGTTAACCCCTTTTCAGCCAGTGTCATTAGTACAGTGACAGTGTATAATATTATCACTGTATTAATGTCACTGGTGATGTCAGTGGCAGTTAGTCAGTCCCCCCCCAGCGTCAGTTAGTATCAAATTGCCTTCTGCACTATTGCAGTCCCATTTTAAGTCACTGATCACCGCCATTAGTAGTAAAAAAAGAATTAAAAATGTTAAATTCCAGTATATATTCCAGGAGTAGCAAGGGGGAATTACCTGGTGATCGGGAGACCCTCTACACACGGAAAGGGGATCGCATACTGGGCATGAGGAGTTGGATGCTGTCTTGCTGATTTTATCGTTTTTATATGTAAGTGGCTACAATAAATTTTATATATGATTATAATTCACATACTGATTCCTGGTCTGTTTGTGAGGTCCTGAGGAACAAGAGGATACCAATCTAAGGACACTCTGTACATATGTGGTTGATTACAAACTGGAATTTGTTTGTTTTAGGGTAATTATGCACTTTATATATAGTTTGCAGTGATATTTAAAATTTAAATTTTTTTTTTTTTTTTTTTCTCTCACATGAGTGCTGTGACACTGGAGTGTTTTTTTTGCATGATACACGTGTGGCACTTTAGTTCTGGGATTTAAAAGGTAATATACTATGTTGAGATTTTGTTTTTTGAGGTATTTGAAGAGCACCTGTGATTGATTTGCATCTTCTTCAGTGGAGTAGGAAGCGTCTTCCTATCAAGAAATTGATCTTTGTTTGGACACATTATTTGGACACTTTGCATATTGGGACTATATTTATTTTTGTTCTTTTATATATATTTGATATTTTTTATTTTATTTTTTGGGTAATCTCTTTGGGTTTTGATCTTTTCACTATAATTGTGGGTTTTTGGGTTTAAGTCAATGAATATATATTTTATTAGTACTTCAGGGGAAGGATATTGATATGACTTTAAGGGATTTTTGAGGATTTTATATATGTATGTGTGCTGATTTATACTTATCCAGTATATATACACCATAGTTTGTAGGTGCTATAACTTTCACACAAATCAATATACACCTATTGGGATTTTTTTTATAAAAAACATGTAATAGAATACATTTTGACCAAAATTTATGAAGAATTTTTTTGGATATGTTTTATAGCAGAGAGTAAAAAATAATGTTTTTTAATAGAGTTGTACATCTATTTAAAAACTACCTGTGTTCTCCCACTCCATCCCTTATATAGTAAAGAAATCAGACTTCAGATGCAGGGTGGTACCCTTCTACACTGTCAGGATTTGAAATTTCAGTTTTCTTCTTGACATATATGCTCCAGTGCACAGGCACAAATACATGCTCCAATGGGATGAATATGCAAGACAATTACATTAATGACACCATTGTTTAGCAAAGCTGAATTTGAGTCTGGTCCCAGTGCAGGTTCATTCTAATGGTGGTCTAACAATTATGGCTTCCTGCAAATCTGAGACTAAATCTCTAACAAAGGCATAAAAACCTTGCAATTTTTCTAAATCTAACATCATCTACCCTACTCAGTCTTTGGATTTGCCCAGATACATTCCTTTTTATGCACATTAACCCATAAAACTAAGGATACTGCCTCCATATCTACCTTTAAGGACTTTAAGTGAGGATCAGGCAAAAAAATGTCAGGTGACAGGTACTCTTTATGGAGACACTAGGGGTCTAATAGTCCCCATTGTCTCCCCTGCCTTTCACAGCAACTAAGCAAGCATAGATCAGCTTGGCTAGGTGTGTCCCCTAGCTGTAACGACCAGGAAATGGTGAATATGAAACCGGAAGTGACTAAATCATAGTTGCTTCCAGTTTCCTTGTTTACAAGTGAGATCGAGGCATTAATTTTCCTCACTCTCGCACCTCTCTCCATCCTGAAATCGAGACATGAATTTTCCTCACTCTCGCACCACTCTCCATCCTGAAGCTGACAGTTGTGGTCCTGGGCTCCCGGTAAGAGTGTGCCGTCTGCTCTGTGAAAGTGACTGCGAAAGCTGGGAGCTGGCTGAACATACCAAGCACAACCTGATGGCTGCAGTAGCAGCCATCAGATTGTGATTAACAGTTCACTCTGTGGGCGTACGTAGCACGTCCAAAAAGCTGAACTGGATGATAAACTTCTATTTGAGGCCAATTATAAGGTAGTAATGAGATGGACATGCCAAAGAATGTTGAGATTCTAAACCAGAATCCATAATTTAAAATACTCATCTATGCAAAGCTTCATTAAAATTTCAGTTTAAATCAATCTAACTTTGGCACAGTACCTCAGGTGAATTTCTTCAGGAACACAAAACCACTGCATCCTGAGTCCTATTTTTTTGGTCTTTTCTCGATCCAGAAAATGACTAATACAGTGGCGGTTAGGCTTTTGCTTCTGGACTCATTACAGGTCCACCTGGTGTCCTGGGTTATTGTTTGAAGCTCCAAATCTATTTTTTTCTGGCAGGTCAATTCCTCTGCATCCTCCTAATTTACTGGATGGCACTAAGAAAATTAGATGGAGAAGATTGTGGAATCCAGTCAGGTGGCAGGGCCTGACTAAGGGTTCACTACAGAAGAACAGTTTTGGGAGATGTTAGGCAACATCCATATCACCAGATTGATTAGGGTTTTCCATTTGCCCATCTTGAGAAACCCAGCCTTGGGGGCATATGGATGCTGCCAGTAAAGGGAAAGTAATGTTACAGTACCTCCAAGAACCATGTCTGTACAGTCAGGGACAGGGTCCGTCCTGTCTTTCTGCAGCATGTCACATGCACACGCAGGCTCCAAGTCTTCTGGCTATGGCTGGTCATGTGCTTAAAGTGGTTCTAAACGCTCAAGGTTTTGTACCTTCTTGCATTCTATGCATGAAGGTTAAAAACCTTCTCTGTGCAGTACCCCCCCCCAGCCCCCCCCCCAATACTCACCTAAGCCCGATGTGCACTGGAGTCTCGGCTATCCCGGGGCTTCCTCTCCTCATTGGCTGAGACAGAAGCGGAAGCTCCCACTGCTGTCAATAACAGCCAGTGAGCCAATGAGAAGAGAGAGGGGGTGGGGTCAAGCCACGGCTCTGTAAGTGAATGGACACATGAAGCAGCGGGTGCCCCCATAGCAAGGGATCCTGACTTCTCTGATCCTCCCCTTTTTCCAGTTCCCTCTTCTTATCTCCTGATAAGACGTATCATGTGGAGACACTGCACATGCTCAATTTGCTGTGTATTGCTAGAGAGTTTTTTTTCTTGTGAGAGTGCATGTGATCAGCACTGCCCAGACAGAGGTCAGGGGTTCTGCATCCTCCTGGAGAAACCTCCTCCTACAAGCTTTAACCAGTGCTCTGCTGGACACTGATAGAAGTCAAAAGACTGCTCTAACTGCTGATAAAAAAATTTATTTAGCAGTTTATATTTACTAAAATAATTGCATTCTCATGTTTTGTGTACTGTGGCAGACCAGATATAGTGAATGCGCTGTGGCAGACCAGATATAGTGAATATAGTGAATACACTTTAATACCCAGAGAAAATCTACAAGATTTTTTTGGGCAAAATTGCCATAGTCAAGTCTTAGAAACAATCTAGAGTAGACATGGTGATATTTAAAGCACTGCTTGAACAAGATCTTCTAGTGCCCAGGGTAAAGATGCCAAACTGCCCCACCCTCCTATTCATAACGTGCAAGCTTAAGGGATCCTACTCCCAGCAGTCATTCACTTGTCAAGATAACTGCCACTGTCACTACACCTGTCAGCCTTGTAACAGAAGGAAGGTGCCCCCATCCCTACAGTAGACCATTGCTTCCAGGGAAGCCGCCCCTCACGTCCACCCCTTGTCCCTGCCCTGATTTAAAGCAACTTAATAATGAAAAATGAAAACCCAACCAGCATACTTCACAACAAACCAACTCTCTTTAATACAACATGGCAACCAGGGATCCACATTTATTCACAACTGTAGAATAGGATTGTTCTCTTTCAGCACCTTCTTCCCCTGAAAACTTACTTCTCTTTTCCCTCACTCCTGCACACTTTTCTACTTTTTGTAGAAGGCACTTTTACTTTTTCTACCTTCTATAGTTAGGAAATTACTTTTTGTTTTATGGGGAATATACTACTAGTAACAACGGAGATGTATTTTTCAGCCAGATGAAGATTACATGTCATGATAATAAAGGATGGCTCCCCCTCACAGCCGACAACAAGGAGACAAGTAGCTAGTACACTAGGGTAGTGTTAATTTAAAACACTGTATACTGAGTATGCTGCAGTGGCTCTACTCTCAACATCTACCCTCTTTATCTGAATATATCACCTGTTATATTATTCTTGTTTGCTGCTGTAAGGTGAAAACATAATAAAAGCTATTGAAAAAGAAATCATGCGACATGACATCTTATTGTGGGAGTCATTACACCTTGTGCCTGCAATATAACAGCCTATAGGGAAAATGTATATCATTTACAAGGAAGGTTTCTATTCTCCTGTTAACAGTGCATGTCATGGTAATTATTTTGACAAAAGTCATGCTGCACTTTTGAGAATAGTATCCTTATCAATGTGAGTTTATACACGTGATAACTATAGGAAAAAGTGATAACCAAAAATATTGTATAGAGCTTTACAATGCACACATTTTTTATTAAGAAAACATGATATTCAATAAGTAAAAAACGAATATTCATCCCAGTAACTACCAGCAAAGATAGATTAAGACCAAAGATAACTAAGGTTGGTGACATGTTTGGAACTCACGTACAACCTATGTTTCTCAATTTATCAGTGACAGTTCTGTTATATATGTCAAGCTTTATATGACATGTAAGGGGTTACTTCTACACTGACCTCCAATGTAAGTGGACACTACAATGTTCACTTTTTTTGTTTTTTTTTTGGTCATTATTATTATGATCATTTGTTTAATTTCAGTGACTTTACTGCTGAAGTTAATTGTGTATATAAAGATGAAGGAGGTGTAAAAGTACACTCCATTCTTTATTCCTTTAAAGTCTAAATTTAGTTAATTTTTTTTTTTATTAATCAGCAAAATGGACAGTAGTTACATTTAATGTAAAGTGTACCTTGTGCTGGTGGCTGCTATCCTAGTTGAAATCTTCCATCAATGAAAAGTGCTCTATGAATAGAGGATGGCAGATATATGAAAGGTTAACATCCTCCATTCATAGAGAGCTTTTGATTGATGAAGGTTATAATACAGCCTCTATACAGTCTTTGCAGATGACACCAAGCTGTGCAGTGGAATAACATCCTTAGAGGATGTCTTCAACTTACAAGCCGACATCATCGCTCTGTTTAATTGGGCAACTATGTGGCAAATGAGGTTTAATGTTGATAAATGTAAGGTTATGCACTTGGAGGCTAAGAATATGCATGCATCATACATACTGGGGGGGGGGGGTACAACTGGGGGAATCAATGGTAGAGAAGGATCTTGTAGATGGCAAGCTTAATAACGGCATGCAATGCCAAGCTGCAGTTTCTAAAGCGAGCAAAATTGTCTCTTGTATTAAAAGAGGTATAGGCTCCAGAGAGAGAGATATCATATTACCCCTGTACAAATCATTAGTAATACCTCATCTGGAATATGCAGTTCAGTTTTGGGCACCAATTCACAAAAAGAACATTGGGGAACTGGAGAAAGTACAGAGAAGGGCAACCAAACTGATAAGAGGCATGGAGGAGCTCAGCTATGAGGAAGGATTAGAGGAACTGAATTTATTCTCTCTTGGGAAGAGGAGATTAAGGGGGGATATGATCAACATGTATAAATACATCAGTGGTTCATATAGTGAACTCGGTGTAGAGCTATTCACCCTGAGGTCATCACAGAGGACAAGGGGGCACTGTTTATGTCTGGAGGAAAAGAAATGTAATCTTCAAACACGGAAAGGTTTCTTCACAGTAAGAGCTGTGAAAATGTGGAATAGACTCTCTCAAGAGTTGGTTCTGGCCAGCTCAGTGGATTGCTTCTAAAAAGGCCTGGATTCTTTCTTAGATACACAGAATATAACTTGATACTAACATTTATAGGTAAATTTGATCCAGGGAATATCCAATTGCCTCTCAGGGGATCAAGAAGGATTTTTTTTCCCTGCAGGAGCAAACTGGATCATGCTTTGCTTGTTTTTTTGCCTTCCTCTGGATCAACTGTGGGTATTAGATTATAACTTTTTTTTTTTAATGTTTGAACTGGATGGACTTTTGTTTTTTTCAGCCAGACTAACTATGTAACTATGAGGTTGAAAATGTGGGCATAGTTGGCAATCTTGACAAGTGCATATGACAAGTCCAGCAGCTGTATTAACCTCTGAAACTTACCGTGTGTTGGGGCAGTGTTTTCAACCTTAAGTATTTTTACTGGCAGCCAGTAAAAAACAGGCACTTTTCTCCTGCCAGTAAATGTCTGTGACAGGAAAAGGTTGGCAGTTAAAAATATAGCTGTGATGCCGAGGCCATCCGAGTGCCTGCTACAGTGTGTTCAGGTGGGGGGTGGGTTAGGCAGAGGCGGTGCCTAAATGTATTGTGTGATGTCATGGTGCAAGGCAGGGGCGTCCGTAGGGTTAGTGTCACCCTGTGCCAGAACACTTGGTGACACTCCCTCCGATGATCCCCGCATGATGGAGTCCGATCCATTATCCTCCCAATCCACAGATCTGATCCATCCTGCGGGGATCGTCGGCTTAATTTAAAACTTATCTTTTCGTGGAGCAGGTCCAGTGTCACCCCATGCAATAGGTGTCACCCGGTGAGGCGCGCAGCCCCCGCACCTGCCTAGGGATGCCCCTGGTGCAAGGTAGCCGAGCAGAGTGCCCTGATTCTGTGCGGGATGGGAGCAAGGCAAGCCGGGACTGGGACTTTCATTACTGTTTGGACTGAAGGGACCACCTGGCATGGAAAGAGGCTGTCACTGTGACTCAGGAAGGGATGTGTCATGTCAGTGATCATCTGTGCTGCTGAACACTGCTGTCAGAGTCACTGTGAGTGTCAATTTCATGCGTATGTGCCTGCCCATTCCAATTCCTTGCCCTTGAGCTGCTTACTTACTATATAAATAATATAAGAAATATGTTTTTACCTTAGTACCTTTTCTACCTTACATTACATTGCTAATTGCATATTGTACTAGTAGCCTAAATACTGAATTTTGCACTTAAAACTGTAATTTTTTAACTTTTGGAAATGTCAGTAAAAACATGGCTGTGCCAGTAACATTTGGGTGTCGTGTCAGTGAATTTCAGTCTGGTAGGTTAGCAACACTGGTTGGGGAGAGGGGGCAGTGTCTGTTATGCTTTTATGAATGCAATTCTGAGATGGCCTACCCTGGTTAATGTACCGACGCTTTGCATTGCACTTGGTGATGTAAGGCTTGGATGCAGCTGCTCGGTCATGAAAGCCCATTCCATGACACTCTCTATGCACTGTTGTTGTGCTAATCATTTTACGTGGCCTACCACTTCGTGGCTGAATCGCTGTTGCTTCCACTTTGTTATAATACCACTAACAGTTGACTGTGGAACAGTGGCGGACTGACAAGTCATGGGGCCCCCAGGCAATAGGGGATCATGGGGGCCCCTGTATCCTTGCCCACACTCAAAGCACACCCAGAAAAGCATGTAAAAGGTACCAGGGGCATTTCATGGGGCCCCCTACTGACCAGGGCCCTCAGGCAGTGCCCGAGTGCTCGAAAGGTCAGTCTGCCCCTGCCGTGGAATATTTAGTAGCAAGAAAATTTCACGGATGGGCTTTCTTTCACAAATGTTTGTAGAAGCAGTCAACATGCCTAGGTGCTTGATTTTATACACCTGTGTCCATGAAGGTGTTTTGTTACTGTTTTGGAGTTGTATTCGATATATGCAAAGAGAGATCACACAAATACTTATAAGCAAAACATGTATTACCAGTAATGACAGATACAGATAAAGAAAATATAACAAGGATACTTAACTAAAGATGTTGTTTCCACCATGGGTCCCTCCATTATATGGCATGGCACACAGGTGACCACAGATGTATGCATATTGCAGCTCTGACACAAGACAAATATTTCCAGTCTAGCTGTGTGTTATATATTAGAATTGTGTGTAAGCAATTGACAACCCACTCCCCTTGTAAACAATACGATGACCTTCTAAGGAAACTGGCATATTCCTGAAAGGAGGGTGGGGTGGCTTGTCTACATAGTCATATTCCTTTGTTATTTAAGGTAATTAGACTTTGTCCTTGTAGAGCCCTTTAACCAAGGTTTGGAGGCATTCTTAACCACTTGCTGCCCAGCCTATGGTCAAATGACGGCCGGGTGAACACCTTGTCCCTCCAGGAGGGCGTTGTATGACGTCCTTCCCGGATTGCTCTTTGCACATGCCGGCAGGGCCATGCTGTGACGAGATCTGTCACCGTCTGTGTACTTCAGACACGGCCGATGACAGATCTGTGTACCGGCCCCGTTGCCATTACCATCACAGCAGGTCACATGACAGTGGTATACAATGGATGGCTTCCTTTCATGCCATCCGTTGTAAACAAGTGTGTCTAGCTGTGAATGGTCACAGCGATCACATGCACAGGATGGGCCAATCACAGCCCATCTTTGTCATGTGATTAGTCATAGCCAATCACAGCTAATCACAACAAAAAAACCTGAATGAATCGATTTCATTCAGTTAAATGCTTGCTTATAGCAAAGAAATTCTTTGCTATAATCAATCAAATTGTGTAAAACAAAAACAAAATACTGATCACTTCCCCAAAGTAGTACAATGTTACTATGGTAACATTATACTACTTTGGTCATAGTGCAATATGAAAAAAAAATCTTAAAAAAAGAGAAAATTTTTTATAAAAAATAAAAAAAATAAAAAAATTAAAAAAAAAAATCTTTTTTTTTTTTCGTACTGTCACCAGTGTCCCTGATCACTGCCACATCCATTACATGCTGACACTGTACTGCACTGGTGACAGTATGTAAAAAAAAAATGTGCAAATAATTTTTTTAATTTGTTAATTTTCCGAAAAATTATGACAAAAAAATAGCAACTTTAAAAAAACTCGCCATTCCTCTTATGAAATACATCTACATTGCAAAAAGGGGTCATTTGAGGAATATCTGTTCTGACATTTTTGGGCCTCAAGAAATTTGATTGGCTGTCAGAGGTGTCCCTAGGGTTGGTGTCACCCGGTGCGGTAACACTTAGTGACACCCCCTCCGACGATCCCCGCAGAATGGATCGGATCTGCGGATTGAGCATAATGGATCGGACTCCAATCCATTATGCTCAATTCGCAGATCTGATCCATCCTGCGGGGATCGTCGTCTTTCTTTACAACTTTCCTTTTCTTGGAGCGGGCTTGGGTTGAGTTGCAAGATGTGTCTCCCATGTAGATATGTCCCCCCTGAAGCAACTGCGCATGTCCCGGTTTCATGCACGATTAATTGATGATAGCAGTAGTCCTATCATCGATTGATCGTGCCTGAAACCGAGAATTGCACAGTTGCTTCAGGGGGGACATCTACATGGGAGACACATCTTGCCGCTACACCTGTGTCACCCAGTTTAGGTTGCATGCCGATGATCCCGGCAGGATCGTCGGCATGCAACCTATACAGGGTGACACTGGACCCGCTCTAAGAAAAGGTAAGTTGCAAAGAAAACCAACGACCCCCGCAGGATGGATCGGATCCATTCTGCGGAGATCGTCAGCTTGCTTTACAACTTACCTTTTTGTGGAGCGGGTCCGGTGTCACCCCGTGCGGTCGGTGTTACCCGGTGCGGACCGCACCCCCCGCACCTGCCTCAGGATGCCACTGTTGGCTGTCAGTACTTCAGAAAATACATATGTGCTGAGAGCACGCGCCCTGCACGCTCACAGAACATATGTCTGTGACTCACAGAAAGGTCCCCATCTCCCCTTTAGATCGGGATCTTTTCCAATCATGTGGTCACATGACCCTAAAACCCTGCCCGCCTCCGGCTTCTGAAACTCTTAAAGGGCCGGGAGGCACCGGCACGAAGTGGTTAAGCTGGCTTTCAGTGAAATTATGTTGTGCAACTTGGATGTGGTTTCCATATTCTGAGGCCAAAACCCTGCTGTATGCGCACTGAAGAATCTTTTAAAAATTTCACCATGCTGAGTTGCATTTAACCACCCTGAAGGTATTTCCGAGTGTAGCTCGGGGTAAAGTTTCAGCACCACAAGCGGTAACCCCGAGCTACATTCGGGAATACCCCTCAGTGTTGCTCCGGGATCCCTCGATCACTTCCTTGTCCTGCGCGCCCGCGATGTCCCCCCTGCAGCATCCCCGGCCATCTCCTCCAGCCGATGCCGGCATCTGTCTTCTGGGTTCCGTCCCTCTGCGAGCATCGGGACGTACGGGGGACGGAAACGGCGGGAAATTTAAAAATGTCAAAAAGTGACATTCACTAAATACTCTCAAATCACACAGCAAAACATTACAGTATCAAAACATTTCACATACATTTTGTCCCTAGTGCTTTGTCCTGTGCCCTGCCTGCACTTTTACTGTTCTTTCTGCCTGGAAACTGAGAAACGTCCATGGCGTCCAAAAAGCGTCCGTGTAGGTCAAAAGCGGTTTTAGACCAGCTAGAGAACAGTGATAGTAAATTAGAACTACTTGCAGAATTGAGTGATAATGATTCGTGGGGAAATTCGTCATCAGACACTGTAAACGATTTTGCGACTTTGCTCAGTGATGTGCGAACATGGCGCTATATTTAATATTTCAGAGTTCTTGGTTTGATTATATTATTAAATTAAATGTATTATTATTATATTATTTTTTATGATTATTTATTAAATTATAATTTATGATTTTGTGTTCCAAATTTTAACATACCCAGGATGTTTACTAGACTCTTGTTCAGACAGATTTCAGTGAGTTATTCCTAAAAATTACAGGCCTACAATAAAAAAACAACATATTTCCATGCAAAAAAATGTACCGCTTTGAGCACAGAAATACTGACATAATCAGACCGCTAGGGAGGCTACTGTGAACAGGCACCATTGAAAACAATGTGATTTCTATTGCCATTCTGTTTCACTCAAGTCGCATCTGAAATTGCACTGGTGTAAACAGACCCTAAAAAGTGTTGGGGAACATATAGAAGTCGTATTACACGTGTTGTAGAGGCATAACAATGCTTGTTAAAAAACATGCACCTTAATAAATATACAATGCAGGCACATAAATGTGAAGCCAGCCCAAAGGTTCAATTATTTTCCATTCTTTTATAGTATCATACTTGTTCTCATACAGTCTAATCATTAGAAGTCTAATGTAGTCTTCCATCTAATACC